>NW_028270139.1:61224614-61525768 GCF_037043375.1 Chiloscyllium plagiosum | reverse complement strand
CCCAGCCCCACTTTCTGTCCTTCCTGTAGCATTCAGAGTTCTACCAGGAATTAGACTAGCTCTGTTATTGTTTAACTTTTCCTGGGTGACTGCTGAAATAACTGTGGTGAAACCTTCCAAATTCTCCAATTAAAATCCACACTTTGAAGGGTTCCAGACACAGAGCTATCTGATGAAGGAGCAGTGTTCCAAAAGCCAGTGCTTCCAATTAAACCTGTTGAACTATAACCAGGTATTGTGTGATTTTTAACTAAATTTATATCCGCAGTCTCTGTTTTAACTGTAGCAATACCATTTTAGTTTTAAAAATGAAACATATTGGAATTAATGTTAATAGTCAGGAATATCCACGGTATTTTGGGGTTCTGATCCATCATCATTACAGCTTAGACATTGATCATGTTTTGGAGGCAAAGGCAATGAAGAGTGATCAAAGAAGAACTGAATCAAGAGAAAACTCTTTAGGCCCTGCATCACAAAACACCATAAAAATTAAAACAATAAACATGACTTCTCATTTCTGCTTTTCCTTTTTTACTTCTTGCACACTGGGAAAACATTAAAGAAGTAGTTTAATTATTTGAAGCACTTTCACTTCTCAAGAAGAATTTCACCAATATATCATCCGCTGCTGCTGTGATGATGAATGAACTGCTCAACACCTCATTGAGGAATCAATCAGGTAGGTGAAAAGAAGAACAAAACAAGGAACAAAGTTCCCACGATTACTCGAATTAAAAATAATTTCTTTTCCTGCTTGTTGTGCTACTACTTTCACAGTCTCTTCAACCTGAGGCTGCACCTCTGCAGACAATGACATCTGAGGAACTCCACCATTAAGTACTATCATCAACAATTCCATAAATTTAAAACTGAGGACATTCCACTCTTGGACACCTCCATCGTGATTTAAATCTATTGGCTGCTCAGTTGTGCTATTATGATCTCCAGATGTGCTTCGAAGCTCAGATTATTTAACACCATTATCATACATTTGCTTCACAAGAGCTATGTTAGTAATAGATAACCAAGTTTTGGCAATGCTTCTCATAATGAAGTTTCTGTCTCAGATTTTGATTCTGCTACTGCACAGCATTGGTGTCTTCAGTGGGAAAAATACGTTGAACTACTACCTGCTTTATTGACTTATTTGCAATATTGATTTTTATCAAAGATATGATCAAGGCCATAACTTACTCAATCCTCAAAGAACGCAGCAAGATTCAAGTTCTCTTCTTCCAACAGCAATGGTATCTTCATTTGCTTCCATGCTTTCATGAAATAGTAATTTAACATTAGGAATTCCAAATTCCATGTTACAATTCGATCCCTTCACCTTTGGTGTAAGTCAATGATGAATTTAAGCTCTCAGTGATCCAGGTCTGCTGTCTGCTTTTGTCTTTATACTGTTGTCCACCTCAGTTCACTGATTTACCTCCTAATTTGCAATGTACTCATTTTGTCGGTGGATCTTTTTAACTGACAGTGCATTAAGATCTAATAGACACATCTCGTCTTACACTTATTGATGACTCTTCATAGTTAAATAACAACACTTCATGGGGCATAAGTACACATGGATAAGGCAAGTAATTCAACATATCAAACTGCTGCTTCCATAGATTATGTCCAACTTATCTAGCATGGACACCATCCAACTTATCAAATAGCCTCTGGGATGATTCTCATAAATGGTAGTATGATCCCCATGGCAAGGAACAATCTATTCTATGGAAAGTTTGATTATTTTTCTCCATAGGTATCCTTACACCCTCCAAATCCCATTTCTAACCAGATATTCATACAGTCTTGGTAGGAAGTTAAACAACATGGTGCTATGTGATTTACTGGGATTCTGCACACACACTGCTCTATGACTTTTGAGGTGTGTTCATGTGTATGTCTATCCTTCAGTTCCGCATTTATTATGTGAGTTAAATAGCCTGCTTAAAAGTGCATCCTTTAATTTTGTCTTCTTAAGTGGCGTAGTTTCTAATGAATACAAATAAATTTAAAGGAATTGTTTAAATTTCCAAGTTGTAAACCTTCAGAGGTAATTTTCTCCTTTATCTCCCATTTGAAAAGAAATTTCATCCCAAATTAGGATAAGTGCTCATAACAAAAAAGGCAATTCTCTATAGTGACCAATCATTGTGGGACATTCAGCAATGTGGTGTGTAGGGGAAAGATAATGCACACTACTCCTTGAATCTTTCATGCTGTGGATTTTGTTGATTACTAATGGCAATAATTATAAAAGGAAGCCTTTGCTTACAGTTAGTGTAGACTATATCAGAATGCCTAAACGTTTTCAGTTTTTAAAGCCTCTCGACATGGGAATTCTAACTGGAAAATATTTTTTTATGATGACTGTTATGGAGAATGTTATAATTTTATCAAAAATATGATATGTAATTGTAAGAAATCCTTACCAATATCAGCAAGGACATATCTCATTAAATCAACAGTTCTTTTCAGTTCTTTTTGATGCCTGTTCATAGGGTAAGACCTTGATTTGCAAGAAGTGAAGAAGTGTTTTAATATCTTGGAAGAACTACAATGCTGCAACTAAATAATTAAAAATTGTTACTGTTACATAATATTCATTAAAGTGTGGCATATCATAACATAGGATGATATCTAACAACAAAATGACATAAGCCTCACCTATAGACATTGTTATCCACAGCAATATTGAGCAGTACTGTCTTCGCACTTATCTTGAATATGAAAAGACATTCAGATCTGACTCTGCCAAATGCACTTCATTCAACTTGTTAGCTTTTATCATAAATGCTGTTGTCATTCTTGCCTTTACAGTAAATATTTGCCCTGATTTTTGACCAAACATTGTCCAGAAAATAACTATAGGCAGCTGCCATAATGCACATTGTAAGGTTGCTCTTGGACTGTTTAACAGCCTTGCCACTAGGCACAAAAGATTTTGTGGTTTTTAAATAAATACACAGTTTCAGTGGTTAAAAATGCTTTAATAGATCTATCAACAAGGTTCATCGGCAATTATTAAAGATAACCGATAAAATCATCACTGATAACTGAAGTAGTTCAGCACCAAATCTTGTTATATCAGTTAATTTTGCAAAGGCTACAGATTCAAATCACATCATTAATTTGATATAATGGTAACTTGCTTCAGGTGTGCTTTCAATTTAAAAAAAAGTGTAATCATGGTGTTGTGGGAAATACTTTAAAAATATAACTCAATCAGTTTTTATGGAGGACTAATATTTCATGTCATTTGACATTTGGGTAGTCTTTAACTTAACTGTTCTATTAAAATATAAATTAAGCATTAAAGCTAAGTCAGGAAAAAATACAAACAAATGAAAGGTAATTTCACGACCCTCAGTTTAGTCAAATATACAAATCAGGACTTGTAGCCTATAGAGATAGATTAATGTTGGTACTGATTAACCTGCAGAAGTGAGAATGTCAGCGATATCTGCTGTGTGGCAGGAATTAATGCAATACACGTTATAACAAGATTGTGCTGACATGAAAATGAATTTAGATTTCCCCCTGAAATTACCTAAGATGAACAGAACTACTCAACAGTGCAATGATTTGTGCTGCATGTGCCTTCTGTATGGATTAATTGTGCAGTTTGGGTGAAAACAAAGTGCCATAAATGTGTGGTAATTATATCATTCACATAGAACGCTAATCTATCTTTCAAACAGACACAAGGTATCTTACGCCATAGTTTGCAAAAGTTACATGACAACTATTGTTGATACATCTGGTTATATCTGGTATTGGGAATGGATTCCACTTCAACTCAAGAGAAAAAAATCAGAAGAGACCTTTTGAAATTCAATGAACATTTCCAAGGGTAAACAGAAACCCCTTGACAATGGTTTTCCTGTGGTTTAAATAACCCTTCCTATCTCAACCACATCCTAACATAGATAGAGCCATCTCAGCCAATAACTGAGACCGTTAGAGACAGTGGGTGGATCTTTGCCACATAGCAGGCTGACCTAATACTTGATATGGAACATGATATTTTGACAGTTTTGGCATAACAGCCATTTGTCAGTCTGGCTGTGAGAAATCATTTCATGTGGAAACCACGAGAGAAACACTTTGAAACAGTCATTGTTTTCTCAACAGGGAGGCAGAGAAAAGTATTCAGGATTGTTGTACTAAACCAAATTACTAAACGCCATAATCTGCAGTAATAAAAATAAAAGAAAGGAGTAAAGGATTTTTACTCACTCTCAGGGCATCTTCTGCTCCAGCAACCTATGGATCAACTTTGAGTTATTTGACTTTAGAAACCATAGATACTACTGAAGTCTAACTTCATGTTTTTAAACCTTCAGCAAGAAGATCTTCAAGCATGCCAAGCTAATTATCAGGCAATAATAATAGGGACTGATCCTATTTTGATTCTCATACATAAATTTTATCCTTACTTTAAATCTTTGTCTCGATATGTGAGCTATCATTTTACATTCACAACTATATCGGAGACCGACTTAATTAACTTTTTGTTTGATGTATGTTGCTGGCTATCTTTACATTAAAACAGTTAAAAACAGAAAAGAAGCTACAAATATCATTATACAAATGTTTAATTTAAGGCCCACTCTGAGGACACACTGGTATGTGGTCCCAACAAAAATCATGGATAAACAGTACAGGTATAAGGTCCTTTTTCCAAACATGCAAAAGCACAAAAGCTCCGAAATCCAAAGGTTTTTTTTGTGAATTGTTTTTCTCATGAACAAGGTTGTTTGGCAAGCAAACAGTTAACCCAACTCAACATCCACTCGATGTGGCCAAGCATGTACTTCGTCAGAAGTCTGCTTCTCCGATAAGATTTAAAGAAAATTCACCATTAAACTGTCACATTCTGAAAACTGAAAAAATCCCATAAATTTCATAAAATTCCATAAAACAGCTGGTCCCGAGCATTTCGGATAAAGGATCTTTTACCTGTACTACTAACAACCACACAGCCTGTGTTTCCTCTGTCTCAGGATATATAAAAGGCATAGGTGAATGACTTAGATTAGATTAGATTAGATTACTTACAGTGTGGAAACAGGCCCTTCGGCCCAACAAGTCCACACCGACCCGCCGAAGCGTAACCCACCCATACCCCTACATTTACCCCTTTTACCTAACACTACGGGCAATTTAGCATGGCCAATTCACCTGACTTGCACATCTTTGGACTGTGGGAGGAAACCGGAGCCCCCGGAGGAAACCCACGCAGACACGGGGAGAACGTGCAAACTCCACACAGTCAGTCGCCTGAGTCGGGAATTGAACCCGGGTCTCTGGCGTTGCGAGGCAGCAGTGCTAACCACTGTGCCACCGTGCCGCCCACCAATTCAGATCAATTAATAGTAGATGCAATTTTGTAAATTTCTATCCAGATTGGATGTGAAGTGTCATGACTTTTAACATTGACAGTTTTTAAAAGACAATTTCTGTCAAGTGATGTGGATATTGCTGGTAAGGCGAGCAGCCATTGACTGTTTCTCTTTGTCTCTGAGAAAGGATAGTGAGCCATTTTCTTAACCACAGCAGTCCATGCAGTGTGTTCTGAAGGCAGTTCCAGGATTCTTAACGAAAGACAATATTATTGCAAGTTAGGATGCAGTCTCACCTTGTGGAGATCTTGAATGTGGAGAAGATCTGAAGCCATTTCTACCCTAGTGCTTCTAAGTGATAGAATGTTGCAGATTTGGAAAGTGCAATTGGGTGAACCTTGGTGAATTGCTGCTCTGCATCTTGTAGATATTATACAGTGAGTACACTGTGCATTGATGGTGGAGGGAATGAATGTCTTAGTTGGTGGACAGGTTGTCAGTTAAGCAGCTTGTTTTGTTCTGGATTCTTGGATGTTTGTGGAGCTGCACTCATTGAAGCATACTTCTGACTTGTGCCTTGAAGATAGTGGACAGGCTTTATGAATTTATGTGATGATTACTTGGCTCAAATGTCCCAGCTTTGGATTGGGTTTCATAACCCGATTACTTCTGCATTTGTAATTAATGGAGGTTTACAGTGGGGAATTCAAGATGACACTATCAGATGCTGTTTTAAGTTACAAATCACACAATATCAGGTTATAGTCCAATAAGTTTAATTGGAAGCACTAGCTTTCGGAGCGACACTCCTTCATCAGGTGGTGGTTCATCAGGTGCTTCATCAGATGCTGCTTTGTTGGTGAGTGTCAGTCCCTGGCATGTGTGTGACATAGATGAATTGGCATAAGCATGGTTGTTGTCCAAATCTTGCTGTATATTGATACAAATGCCTCCAACTGTTTGACTATAGAAGCTGTCAATGGTACTGCAGTCTGACATCAAATGGTCTGGGGTGTCATGAATGATGCTATCACCAGTAAACAAACCTACTTTCTCATGTTATAATAATTGGAAGCCAACAGATGAAACAGCAACTCCTTCAGTGCTGGCCTAGGGCTGAAATGATTGGCAATCTATCTTTTTGTTGTGCTAGATATAATTCTAAACAGCATAGAGATTTCCCCTTGATCTCGATGAACTCGAGTTTTGCTGGGGTCCTCTGTGGCCATACTCAGTCAAATGCTGCTATGATGTACACCTCACCTCTGGAGTACAGCTCTTTTGTTTGTGTTTGAACCAAGGCTGTAACGTGGTTAGGAACTGAATGGCCATACCAAAAACCAAACTATGAAACAGTGAGTAGATTAATGTGTGACTGCTGCTTGATCGGACCTGCAAAGATACTTTCCAACAATTTACTGAAAGTAGACTGATCCAGTGACAATTGGCTGGGTTGTATGTTTTTTTTTTAGGACCCCTACAGGCTAGAAACAGGCCATTTGGCCCAACAAGTCCACACTAACCTTCTGAGGAGTAACCCATCCAGACCCATTACCCCTACCCTGTTACTCTACATTTACCCCTGACTAATGCACCTAACCTACACATCCCTTAACACTATGGGCAATTTAGCATGGCCAATTCACCTAACCTGCACATCTTTGGACTGTGGGAGGAAACCGGAGCACCCAGAGGAATCCCACACAGACACGGGGAGAATGTGCAAACTCCGCACAGGCAGTCACCCGAGGCTGGAATCGAACACGGGTGCCTGGCGCTGCAAGGCAACAGTGCTAACGACTGAGCCATCATGCCGCCCATGCGTTTGACTTTATTTGGGTCTATATAGATTAACTTCATTTTTGAAGTTTGGATATCAGAATCATAGTTGTAGACCTTTCTGGATTGTCAAAGGAAAATTGTACATCGTGTGGTTATTTATGAGAGGTACAAAAATATTGAAGGTTATTGGTTGTTCTTAACAGAAAAGAAGCTAAAAAATAATTTTACCTTAGAAAACTCAGAGATTAGAAGCTTTAGGGCAACTTGGAGGACACCTGATAGGTGTCAGAGTATGTATATTCTCTGTCCGAGAAAGGAGTTCTTCCAAGCATTTCAGACATTCCAGACCCAAAGATTTGGTTAGATATCTGCAGGATGTCAGAAGCTACAAAAGATTAAGCTCTCCCAGTTTTATGAATATTCAGGTAGGAATTCAGAGGATAGAAATTGGGGATAATAAATTAATAGAACTGAACTTCAAGATTTGATATAGAGCAGTAATTTATTTGGTCATGAATTATTGTAAATTGGTGGTGTTGAGAAATAGCTTGTAATGTTTTGTTGCATGTGTTGAATTTTTTCCAAACTGTCTTCAAAATCTGGATAGCTTGCTTTTCTCATCTTTTGTGCAATAAATAGCTCATCTGTTATTAAAGAAACTCAATAGCTCCACTGACGAGCATGCTGAAAAATGAAAAAAAAACATCAGATTAATCTAGCCAGGTTCCATTTTGTCCAGTTATCAGTTGGGTCAATAACAGTGGTCAGGACTTAGGCAATTTTCCAAATTGGGCTGTGTCAGTGTTGACTACACACAAGTTTTCAGAACTCTTTAAGAAATAGGCTTAGGTTATTTAGCCTTTCCAGCATCTAGTGCTGTTTCTTGACATCATGTGAAATGAATCCAATCACTTGAAAACTGTCCTCTATGATGTTAGGAACCGCAGGAGTAGGGATGAATCATCCATTTGGCACTTCAGGATAAAGATGATTGCTAATGTTTTAATTATGTCTTTTGCACTGTGCTGGGCTCTCCCATCATTGACAATGGGGATATTTGTGGCATTCTCTCCTCTGGTTGGTGGTTCAATTGTTCACCACCAGACAGGACTGGTTGTCGCAATACTGCAGAATTTAGATCTGACCCACTAGTGGTGGGCTCACTTAGCACTATCAGTCACATGTTGCTTTGATTTTTGCCATGCAAATTATCCTATGGTGTAGCCCCAGATGGATCTCACCACAACCTTAAATAATGGTAGAATATGCCAGGCACTAAGGTCAATTACAGACCTAAAAACTGACAGTATTATTAATAGCCTGGTTAACAGACTCATCACATACTCCAGAATTAAATTAATGATCTTTTGAGTAGCCTATCTGGACACTGTTTATATTAGATTGTCCACCAGTTATACATGCACAAGTATAACTTTTATGTTTGGTTGCCTGCTTGCAACTACAGATTGTATGAGTGTAACATGAAGCCAATCAATAATCAATCCAGTGACAGGGAAGAACAATCATATAGTTCCACTTCAGGATGGTGTGTCACATGGAAGGGGTCTTCCAGATGATGGAGATCAGACTTAGAAAGTGTTGTCTAAGAAGTTTCAATGATGGTAGATGCCACATGTTGTAGTCACAGCACAATATTGGTGGAATCAGTGATTGTTTATGGGAGTGGATTTGGTGCCAATCAATCAATCTGATTTATCTTGGATGGTGTCAAGCTTCTTGACTCTTGCTGGAGATGCACTCTCTCAGACAATGGAGAGTATTCCATTCTATCTCTGAGTTTGTCCCTGTAAATGACGATCAGGTTTTGTGGAGTTAGGAGGTGAATCATTCACCATAGGACTCCTTGTTTCTGTCAAGATCATATAGCTACAGTATTCATACGGTTTGTTCAGTTCAGACTCTGAACAATGGCTATTCACAATACTTGGGTAGTGGGGGATTATGGTAAAGCAGAACTGGTTATATTCTCTCTCTTAGAGAGCCATGGAGATGTACAAGTATGGAAACAGACCCTTTGGTCCAACTCATCTATGCCAATCAGATGTCCTAAATTAATCTAGTCCCATTTGCCAGCATTAGGCCCATATCCCTCTAACCCTTCCTATTCATATACCCATCCCGATGCCTTTCAAATGTTGTAATTGTACCAGCCTCTACTGCTTCCTCTGGCAGCTCATTCCAAACATGCAGCACCCTCTGCGTGAAAAAGTTACCCCTTAGGTCCCTTTTATATGTTTCTCCTCTCACATTAAACCTATGACCTCTAGTTTTGGACTCCACTACTCTAGCGAAAGGATATTGTCTATTCACCCCATCCATGTCCATTGTGCTTTTATAAACCTCCATAAGGTCATCCATCAGCCTCTGACACTCCAGGGAAAACAGCCCCAGCCTATGCAGCCTATCTCCATAGCTCAAACCTCCAACCCTGGCAACTGAAATTTCACTTGGCACTTTCAGTTGAAAGTGAGGACTGCAGATGTTGGAGATCAGAATAGAGAGTGCGGTGCTCGAGAAGCACAGCAGGTCAGGCAGCATCTGAGAAGCAGGAGAATCGACATTTCGGACATAAGCCCTTCATTCCTGAAGGGCTTATGCCTGAAACATCAATTCTTCTGGTCTTCAGATGCTGCCTGACCTGCTGTACTTTTCCAGCAACGCACTCTCGACTTTCAGTTGAAGTTTCAATGTTGTTCTGGTCTTCCTGCATGTGGGTATGAGCTGCTTCAATATCTGAAGATTCACATTTAGTGCTGAACATTGTGTAACTATCAACAAACATCCCCATTTCTGACCTTCTGATAAAGGAAAGGTCGTTGATGAAGCAGGTGAAAGTGTTTGAGTCCAGGACACTTCAAAGCATCCAGCTCAAAGCCATTGCTCACACTAGGTAATGGCAACATAACTGACTTTTAATCCCAGACCTTTGACAGAAAGTCACTGATCATTGTGATTGTTTGAAGAACTACACAATGTGACTATAGCCCGAGTTACATTCCCAATCCTGTGACCATCATATGCCCAAAGAATATTTGTGTCCTCCTGTATATGGTCCAACTGGAATGACGGTCCTATAACAACTGGGTGATTCAATTATATTTCTTACTCTTTATTAATTATATACCCCAGATTGATCATCTGTTCGAGAGCAAATGGATGCTCAAGATTTATGATTCAGATTTTCTAATTTGTTTATGTTAACCTGTGTTCACTTTGTTATTATCACTTGAAAATTGACCCTGAGCACTCATCTTTTTCAAAATTAAGCCTTAGCCTCAATATTGTTTATTAAGATACAAGTCGGACAACAAACTGCACACTCTGAATGACAACTGGAATTATGCCCAATTTAGGACTGAATTGAAGTGATAAGTTTGGGTTCTATTTTAAAGTGACTGAGCAAGCCCAGGCCATGTATCTCATCCCTCTAAAGATGCCTGATTTATAAAGCAATGCCATAATTTTAGTAGATTAATAGATGGACAAATCAAAGGCTGTCAGTTCTGCTTCTGAGGTAAGTCCTGTGTGTGCTGAAAAAAAGTTATTTGATGTATTTTTATCACATAATAATTTGTTTTTCATTCTGGTCAGCATGTGTAGTCCATTCATTGCATTAACAGGAATATGTCCACTGTAATCAGTGAGAACCAAATCAACAACTTGCTTTGAACTTGTTTTGGAAGGTACTGTAAAATTACTGCATGCTTCCTTAATGATAATTCATTTGAGGATGATAGAGTAAACAATGTTTTCAAACATGGTATGGGAGGAAAGGCCAGACTTCCAAGTAGCTCACTGTGCAATCTGTTTTCCCTTTTTTCTGATTTTGCCTTGATTCCATCAAGGTATGCACTTCATGAGGACTGTAATTTCATAATTTTATGCCCATCAAGCAAGATGTCAGGTTTCTCATTCACAAGATAAGTAGTACTATGGGAAGTTGCATGAATTGTTTAATGAATGCAATCAGTATGGTCTTATGTTCAGAGAATATCAAACAATCTTAAAAAGAATGAAGATCTGTCTATCTTGCTGTTGTTCAGGGTAGTGGTAGCATTTATACATAGCCTTCTCCAACTTCACAAAGACTTTTACTCTCAACCAGGAGAGATTATGGAGCACTAAATTCAATAGCCAACAGAAATTTATCTCATTTGTCCACCAGCTGCAAGACAATATGAAAGCTGTGATCCTCATGGACCCAATATGTGTGCAAGCTGGCGTCAGACAAAGTTATGTCATCACATCATGGCTCTTCGCCATCTTCCTCCCCACAGTACTCCAGTCAATGTCTCTGAAACTTCATACTGCAATGGAACTGCTTGTGAAAGCCAGTGAGAAACTGTTTTATTTGCATCACCTTCAGTCCAGAAGCAAGACCATCCCAATCTCCACTATTGACCTACAGTATGCAGGTGACACCTGTGCATGCACATGCTCAGAAACTGAGTTCCAAACAATTGTTAATGCATTCATGAAGGCAAATAACAGAATAGGTCATTGGCTAAACTCCCAGAAGACAATGGTCCTTCATTAGTATAATCTCAGTAGCTATTAAGATCTTGAGTGAACTGCTGAGGACTATTTAAGAGACAATAGCGAAGTAGTATTATCAGTATACTAATAATCCAGAATTCAGGTAATGTGCTGAGCACCTGGTTCAAATTCTGCCATGACAGGAGGAGGAATTTAAATTCAATAATAACCAAGAAAATATTGTCGGGAAAAACTCAGCTGAGTTGACTTATGCCCTTCAGTGAAGGAAATCTGCCGTTCTTATCTGTCCAGCCAACAGTGAAACCAAACCTACATCAATATGGTTGGCTCTTAACTGCCCTCTGAAATGGCCTGGCAAGCCATTCATTCACATCATTTGCTACAAAATCTCAATTAAGGAATGAAATCAGATAAAACAGCTGGCAATGAAGTAGGCGCTGGAAATGACAATGGCAAAAACAGCCCTATCAAACCTGCAAAGAACTCCTTACTAATATCTGAGTGCTAGTGTCAAAATTTGGACAGTTGCCTCACAGACCTGTCAAGCATCAGCCTGATATAGTCATACACAGGGAATCATACTTTATAGACAATGTTCTGTACACCACCATCACCATTGCTGGATATGTTCTGATCCATTGGCAGGACAGGCCCAGCAGATGTGTTACACAGTGGTCTAGACTTAGGAGCAAGTTGGCCTTGAAATCATCAACAATGGCTCAGGAACATCATGAAGTTTCATGGTGTCAGATCAAACATGAGCAAAGAAACTACCTATTGATTATCATGTATGTCCACAAGCATTTAGTCAGTGCACCACCATCACTCAGGAGCAGATGTGTGTACTATCTACAAGATGCACTGCAGAAATTCACCATTGATCCTTCCAAACCCACTACCAATTCCATCTGGAAGGACAAGAGCAGCAGATACATGGGAACACGACCACCTTCCATTTCCCCCTTCAAATCACCCATCATTCTGACTTGGGAGTGTATTGTCATTCCTTCACTGTCACTGGGCCATAATCCAGGAATTCCCTCCCTAATGCTATTGTGGTCTACCTGCAGCATATGGAGTGCAGTGATTCTAGAACCACCACCTTCTCAAGGGAAAGTAGAGATGGACATTAAATGTTGGCCCATTCACCAATGCCCAATCCCAAGTGTGAATAAAAGAATGCTATCCTTCATGAATTTCCTTTAAGTGAGAGCAAACATCAACAATGAAACTCAACATCACCTCCAGTAACCTCTCAGTCTTTGACCATCTGAGAAACAGGGTTCACTGACAGAAACCTCAGACTTTGCAAGAAGCCCAAGATCTCCAAAGGAATTATGTTACCTGCCCTTCTTCTCTGCTGCATTGGAGACATAGACCATGCATAGCTGGTGTCTTAAGTATCTGGAGAACTATTACCAGAGATAACTCTGCAAAACCCTGCAAATCCAATGCCAGGATAGGTGCTCCAATGGCCAATGTCTTCTGTCTCCAACATAAGTGTTGGGCTACTGCCAATCAGCTGTGCTGGATAGGTCACATTGTCCTTGTTCCAGACCCATTTCTTCCATTACAAGCTTTCTGCTCCAAATTCCATCACAGCAAAGGGTCACCAGGAAAGGGGAGAAGTGCTCAAGGCTTCCCTGAAAAGGTATAACACCCCTGCTGACATACGGGCACAGCCAACAAAGCCTATGAATGACAAAGTATCAATGCTGCATGCAGGCGGTGCTCATCTGCTCCAACTGCTTTTACTTTGTTTTACTTATTTTTCTTACTTTAATGTACTTACCTTCTGTGGAGACATTAAGCCAACATGAGGAACATTGAGAAAGCATCGGGGGATGAGAGGAGCAGGCCCAGCCAGCTCCAATACTGGAGAATGAGCCAGTGCAGGGGAGATTGAACCCAGAGGGGCAGCGATAGACATCCCCTGGCATCTATGGCAGCAGCGAGAGGAGGTAGCTCAAGGTCTCCCAGCAACTGCAGCAGTGGCGAGCACTGGGAGAGCGAGCCCGATGCAGAGGAGATTGAACCCAGCATGGAGGAGAATGAGCTGAAAAATGTGTTGCTGGAAAAGCGCAGCAGGTCAGGCAGCATCCAAGGAGCAGGAGAATCGACGTTTCGGGCATAAGCCCTTCTTCAGAAGGAGAATGAGGCCTAGCGGGGAGTGAAAGCCAAGTGCAAGGCTAAGCACTTAAAGATTGCAAAGTTGAACGTTTGATTTTATTTCCTTATTTTTTTACTTTATATTTAAGATTTTTGCACCTAGACACCTTTGATGGCACTGGAAATGGCAACATTGTACACTTTTCACTGTAGTCCAGTATTCCCTGTACTTGAGCATATGTGACAATCAAATTTAATATTAATTCTAATTCTAAAAATGATCTTGCCCAAGATTGCTGCACTGGAGAAGAAGCATCGACAGAAGTGCCAACCATGAACAACACCAATAGGCTGAGGTTGAAGTCAAGTGTCAACAACACAAAGAGCGGGTTAAAACCTGAGCAACTTACTTATATGCCTCTTCATACACCACCTGACCCACTTGTGAGAAGGTGTGAGGATCAAACATTCAACAATTTAGTCATCTCAGAACCCACAATTCTGGACTAAAAGGAAGTTATCCCCAGTCTTCAGGGACTGTGTAAGAGAAAGAATTTGAACTGTATCTTTGACATGGGCAAAAATCATGAGGAGTTTGGGTTTATGCAGCTGTAAGATATTCATATGTGATTAATTGTTCAGCACAGATCTGTGGTCAGATTTTGCCAGCAGTTCCATAATCCAAACAACGAAACAGAATTATTTCTCAATGAAAACAAAAATGACATGCCATGAATTGTTTTTACTTACTCTGTTTTAGATAGAATTGCGAGAATACCTAATCTCAAAGGCAACAACAATGAGAAGGGAGTGCTTATTGACTGGTAATTCAATAGATATCTGTTTGTAACTTATTCATGAATGAAACTAATTTGTTGATATCCTGAATGTGGTCTTTGTTATACCTCTTTCTTTAGGTATGCAATAGTTCCTTGGAGCTATAGAACTTGATATTACAAAATTGCTATGTGCTACCAAAACCTTTCAGCTTGTACTTACCAGGATAAAATTAGAAGATATTCAAGTATCTCAAATGGTATGTGTCAATGAATATCAGTCAGTTTCAATAAAATATATTCTTCAAAGAATCAATAACATATTACAAGGAACTAAATATATCGATCAAAGCTTATGCTCTCGTTTGCAGTTTTCTGACCATTTGTTCCACTGCTTCCATTGATAGAATTTCCAGATGGTGTACTAACAAATGCTTGGCTGAGCTCCAAGAATGACTAATGCATTTGGCTGAGTAGATAATGTTGACACAGAGGGCAGTGCCAATCTTATTTGATTAACACATATGCCTTGCAATGTTATTCTTCCTTTAAGGAATTCATTTAAATCCCTGTGTGTCCATTTATGCAAGATTAAAGTTATGTCATGGAAAAAGATTATTTGTCATTGGTAATATTTTATGAGAAGGGTTAGAGGGGCAATCCATTTTAAAGGCAATGTTGAATGGGTGTTTTTCCGTTAGTGTCTAATTCCGGAATACTTTTGTTCCACGGCTCATGCATCCTCTGAGGAAAAGTGAGCTATGTCTCCGAACAGAATGAACATGGAACATAGAACAGTCTAACTTAGGAAGGGGGCTTTGGCCCATGATGTTGTGCCAAACATGACACCAAATTAAAGTGATCTCTTCTGCCTATCCTTGGTCCATAACCCTCCATTCCTTGCATATTAATGTGCTTATCTAAAACCCCTTAAATGCCTTTATCATATCTGCCTACACCACCACTCCTGGCTATGCTTTCTAGATATCTGCCACTCGCTGTGTAAACAAACTTGTACCTCACACACAGGACCAAATCCATAAAAAATTCCTACCTGACTATGTCATCAGTAAGGAAGCCATGATGTGGATGTGCCAGTGTTGGACTGAGGTGGACAAGAATAAAGATCATAAAACTAGGTTATAGTCCAAGAGGTTTATTTGGAAGTACAAGCTTTCAGAGCACTGCTCCTTCATCAGGTGGACTTTGGGAGATGTAAAAACACAGAGTGGCCTAGCAGAGGCTGATAGCCAAGTTCGATACCCATGAGGATGGCCTCAACCGGGATCTTGGGTTCATGGCACACTACAGGTGACCCCACTACCCCATACACTCTTTCACACACACGCACACACACTCTTACACACTCACACACTCATGAAGACACTCTCTCATATGCACGCTGTTTCTCAAACACAAACACGTATACCCCTCTTCACACACACACTCACACTCATGCATATACCCTCTCACAGGCTTATACTCTGTCATACTCATGCACACAATCTACCAAGCACACACACACACGCATGTTTTCCCTTGCACTCACATACACACATACTTAATATTCTTCCAGTTATATCCTGGTAAGTGCAAGCTGAAAAGCACACACTCCCAATCTCTTCCACATATACACACACACAAACACATGCAAACACTCTCTCTGTCTCCCTCACATGCATGCACACACACACATTTAAGTCGATGGGATGAATTCGCATTTGCAGAATTGTAATTGCAAATACATTCTATTTTGTTCAAAAAGTACACAATGTGCAGGCAGTCAATGAAGGCAGTCAATCCATATAACATTTTATAAATTCCATTGGAAATATAGCCAGTGTGACTCAGGTTTGGGATACTGATAGATTCTAACCTCACACCTTTAATGTATTGCTTGAGCTGAGATGTCACTTTTTGTTATAAAACCTTAAGTTATTTCAAGAATGTGATTTAAAAGAAGTTCTGGGATTTACATCTTAATGAACCGAAACCTGCAGCCCATTCTAAAAGATGAAAGACTTAACAGCAATCTAGGTTTGTTCAATATATCGTTTCAGTTGTGTGACACTGTGGCCTTTTGCTATAAATTCTGTGCCTTATGTTCCTACTCCACTGGCTACCTGATGAAGGAGCAACACTCCGAAAGCTAGTACTTCCAAATAAACCTGTTAGACTATAACCTGGTGTTGTGTGAATTTTAGCATCAGAAAGGGTGGGAGTGCTACATGTTGTCTGATTTCACATATCATGATCCTGTTCCAGCAGGGCCACATGGTGGCTCAGTGGTTAGCACTACTGCCTCACAGTGCCAGGGACCTGGGTTCAATTTTAACCTTCATGACTATCTGTGTGGAGTTTGCACATTCTCCCCGTGTCTGCAGGGGTTTCCTCCAACAGTCCAAAGATGTGCAGGTTAGGTGAATTGGCCATACTAAATTGCCCATAGTGTCCAAGATGTATAGGTTAGGTGCATTAGTCAGGGGGAATGGGTCTGGGTGAGATACTCTTTGGAGGATTGGTGTGAACTTGTTGGACCAAATGACCTGTTTCCACACTGTAGGGATTCTATTCCAACTAAAATTGTTAGAAATAGGAATCTTGGTATTGGGTCCCAATTACTTTTTCAAAGCACTTTCTAACACAACCCAACTTGTTGCATATTTGGGTCTCAAAATAAATTAAACCAAATTAAATGCACTTTGTTTTGAAAGATACACTGCATGTAGAAGATTTATTGAATTTTTTTGAGCATCCAACAGAATTGATGCATGACAATAATGTGATAAACGTTATAGATCTTGGCTTTTGCAAGTCATTCATTAAAGTGCCTCAGTAGACATTTACAGCCAGCAATACAAGTCTTTGGTGTAAAGAAAGAAATTACAAACTGAATATTAAATTATCTAAAAACAGGACATGAAGAATGATAATCAATAATAGCAATTTCAGTTCGACAGTTGGGATATGCAAGGTAAGTTGTGAGCCTTCAATTTTATAAAATGACATTGATGAATTCCAAACAGTCCATGTTTTCAGATAATGAATAGTTGTTTAGTGCATCAAGATGTTTAAAATGATCTATCAAATACCTATAATGGACATAACAAAAAGACAAATTTAGTACAAACTGAATCTTGGTGTTGTGAAATACAGTGTAAAATTATATCAAAAACTAATTAAAATTAAGGAAGTGATAGTAACACATGATCTTTGCATGCTCCATTTCTTAAAGTTTATTTTGATCTTTTGGAGTCGCTGTGCCTTTGGATAGGTAGTGCTATGAAGAAGTGGGTATAACTTTAAGAGAGTTAATAGCAGCGGAACTACCAGACTCAACATCAAGTGAACTCAAAAGTTGTAACAAAGTAACACTGGGTCGAACCACTCAATTAGTTCGTTGCTTGGAGACAAAAACAAATTCGAATTCAGCCAATCAGTTTAAATTATACCTGAAACACATCAAACTACAATCATGTTTAAATTGAGTATATTGACAATCTTAAAAGCCAATGACATAATCTGATGCTCTGGAATATAAGACTGGGGAAAATCAAACAGTTGACAGGAGATCTGCCACATCCTAGAATGTAAGAGGCAGCTTGAAAAAAAATTCTCTTAAAGGTCCCTTTTCGCTCAATAACCTGTAACACAGAAATTCCTAACAAAGAGAAAAGAAGACACAGGAAAATCTGAAGACAAGAACCTACAGCTACCTGGTTTTGAGATCAGAAATGTTGTTTGGTAAAATCCTAATTGGGAGTTTTATCGGACTAGCATTATAGAAGGGTCGGTAACAGATTGGTTAGAGAAAGAAATTGTAAATAGTGGTTAGTCAATTATTCTCTGTTAAATTTTACTTTAAATAGTCCTTGGCCACTCGAATGCTTACAGATTACTGCATGGGATAAATCTTTTCTGTGTTGCTGGCTTTAAATTAAGCTGGAGCGTTTACCCTGAGTCGTGATAGTAGACATGACAGTTCTAATTTTATTGAAAATATTGCTGAGAATATAAATTGGCATTTATCACCTGTAGTCAAGAGTGTGGTGCTGGCAAGGCACAGCAGGTCAGTCAGCATCCGAGGAGCAGGAGAATCGATGTTTTGGGCATAAACTCTTCATCAGGAATGGTTTTGCAAGTTGTATTCAGGGCAATTCTAGGCCAAGTTAACTTGAGAAAATATTTTCCTTTGCAGCTGCTAATCAATTCAAAAGTAGTGAGGAAAATTAAGCTCCATTTAGATTGAAAAATCAAACCCAATATTTAAAATAGAGATTAAGGGTCACATTGGTAAAGTTTTCATACCATTGAGGAGATTAGTGAAGTGAACACAAATAAGTATATTGTGTGATGGGTGTAGAGCTTAGTTGTAACTGAAACAACCATGAGCTCAATCTAAGGGAAATATATATGCTATTTAATTTTATAGTTCCACAAGATCACTTGGTAATGTACCCATGAGGATTGTGAAGCAAGTCATGATCACTGTGAGGAAGACTGGGAAGAGAGTGAAGTGAGCATGGTCATGGTGATGCCCACCAGGAGGTGTATGAGGCAGATCAGGACCACTGAGAAGCAGATGGAAAGTAGTGTGACAGTGGTCAGGATCATAGATATGCGTGAGAGAGAGTGAGAGTGAGAGTGAGAGTGAGAGTGAGAGAGGGGCGAGAGGAGAGAGAGAGAGAGAGAGAGAGAGAAATAGATGTAGACTGTGTTAGAGGACTACCACACAGGCTTTGCAGGAGAGTATCACTCAATATGATGGACCATAATTTATTTCTCGTCAGTCCAAAGTTTCTTGCAAGATCTGGAATGCAGCATCCTCTGACATCATGCTAAAATCTGCATGTATGTTGCTGGTACAAGATAAAGAAAAATCAAATGTCATCACGAAGAATGTTTGAACAATCCATTTGCATCCTACTTTGCAATTAAGAATGCACGTGCACTCTGACCAGTAATCAGGTGCAAGCAAGTTAGACATTGTTACTCAGACTACTGGGAGGCCTGTGAATAAAATTCTTTAACGACAAGATTTTAAGATTTTCTGCCTGTCCTACCTAAGTCCTTAGGTTATCATTAGGCCAAGTGGAGCATAATGCCCTATCCAACATTAACCCTTTCAGAATCCCCATTACCTTATATAACAACTATAGTTATCTCATCAATAGCCACAGGTAAGGTACCAGGAGACTGGAGGTTAGCTAACGTGGTGTCACTATTTTAAAATGTTGGTAAGGAAAAGCCAGGGGTCTACAGACTGATGAGCCTGCATCTGTGGTGGGCAAATTGTTGGAGGGAATCATAAGGGATAGGATTTATATGTACGAGGAAAGCGAGGACTGATTAAAAATAGTCAACATGGCTTTGTGCATGGGAAATTATGCCTCACTAACTTGCTTGAGGTTTTATGAAGAAGTAAAGAAGAAGATTGATGAGGGCAGAGTAGTGAATATGATCAATATGGACTTCAGTGAGGTGTTCAACATGAATCCTCACGGTAGACTGGTTAGCAAGGTTAGATCACATGCAATACCTGGAGAGCTAGCCACTTGGATTCAGAACTGGCTTGAAGGAAGAAGACAGAGGGTGGTGGTTTAGGATTGCTTTTCAGACTGGAGGTCTGTGACACAAGGATCGGTGCTGGATCCACTGTTTTTCATCATTTACATAAACGATTTGGATGTGAACAGAGGGAGTATGGTTAGTAAGTTTGCAGGTGACACCAAAATTAGTGGTGTAGTGGACAACAAAGAAGGTTACCTCAGAGTACAACAGGATCTTGATCATTTGGGAGAGTAGGCTGAGGAATGGCAGATGGAATTTAATTTAAATCAATGTGAGGTGCTGCATTTTGGGAAGGCAAATCAGAGCAGGATTTATATTCTTAATGTGAAGGTCCTGGGGAGTCGTTGAACTAAGAGACCTTGGAGTGCAAGTTCATAGTTCCTCGGAAGTGGAGTCACATGCAGACAGGATAGTGAAGAACGTGTTTGGTCTGCTTGCCTTTATTGGTCAGTGGATTGAGTATAGTAGTTGGGAGGTCACGTTTCATCTATACAGGACATTTGTTAGGCCAGTTTTGTAATGCTGCATGCAATTTTGGTCTTCCTGCTATAGAGGAAGTTGTGAAACTTGAATGAGTTCAGAGAGAATTTATGAGGATTTTGCCAAGGTTGGAGGGTGTGAGCAATAAGGAGAGGCTAAATAGACTGGGGCTACTTTTCCTGAAGCATTGGAGACTGAGAGGTGGCCTAATAGAGGTTTATAAAGTCATGAGGGACATGGAAAGGGTAAATATCCAAGGTCTTTTCCCTGGAGTGGGGAGTGTCCGAACATAGAGGGCTTAGGTTAAAAGTGAGAGGGGAAAGATTTAAAAGGGACCTAAAGGATAATGTTTTCACCCAGAGAGTGGTGCATGTATGGAATGAGCTGCCAGGTGAAGTGGTGAAAGCTGGTACAATTATAACATTTAAAATACATCTGGATGGATGTATGAATAGAAAGGGTGTAGAAGAATTGGGCCAAATGCTGGCAAATGAGACTAAATTAATTTAGGATACCTGCTCAGCATGGACAAGTTGGACTGAAGGTTCTGCTTCCATGTTGTACATCTCTATGACTCTATGTATATAATTGCAGACCTAAGTGATGTTCATACATCGAAGACTGTAGAGTGATAGTCTTCAGCAAACACTATTTGGTAAACAGTCTTTATTTGATGGCACAGAATGTTTTTGTTTAGAGAAAACAGACAAGTTAACATCCAATGAATGCCTTCATGTATCTATGTTGGCTATTTCGACCTATTTAATTTAATAAAGTGCCTTTGTTTAAAAAAAGGGGAAAATGCTGTTGAATTTATCTGTTTTTGATTATATCAGTTTATTGGTCTGACCCATATTCATTTTGCTTGATTGATCAATCCAAGTGGAGAAGATCTTTGAAAGCTAAAGTAGGGAAACTTCCAGAAAAAAAACTGAAAACTCTTGAGTTGTGAATTTGTGTGACTGCTCACGTAGCTTAGATACAGCAAATATACCTGTTGAGGACTGTAAATGACTGTCATCTTTTCATTGCTTTGAAGTAAATCAGATTCACCAACAAACTGGTGAATAAACAACAAAATGCTCAGCATGCTACAGAAGAGTACACTACAAAGAAAATGAGGTGGATAACGTGGGAGGAGAATTTCACTGTATCTGTGAACCTATCTTAAGTCCATAAAACTACAAGCCCATAATAAAGAGGAAGAGGAGGAGATCATTCAGCCACTCAAGCCTGACCCACCATTCAATCTCATTATGGCTGGTCCATCATTCCTCATATCACTTTCCCGCCCTTTCTCCATAACCTTTCTTCATTTCTCTACTCATCAAGTATACACAAGAACACTGCACCCACAGCTGTCTGTGGCAAGGAGTTCCAAAGACTCTCAACCCTCTGACAGTATAAATTTCTTCTTATCTCAGTCTTAAATTGCCACCCCTTTGTATTGAGATTATGCCCTCTGGTCCTAGACTCCTCCAAGATAGGAAATATCCTATCAACATTTACACTGTCAATCCACTTTCAATGGGATCATCTCTCATTCTTCTAAACTCAAATGAGTAAAGTTAGCCTACAAGTTCAGAAGGTAATAGGGAAAACAAATGAAATGTTGGTTTTTATTTCAAGGAGAATAGAATACAAAAGTGGAGCTGTTTTGCTAAAACAATACAAAATAATAGATAGACCACAGCTGGAATACTGTGAACTCTTTGCGGCCCCTAATCTAAGGAAAGCATTGAGGCAGGCCAGAGAAGCTTCACTAAGCCTGGGAATGGTGGGGACTGTCTTATGAGGAGAAATTATGTAAGTTGGGCTTGTATTCATTGGAACCTAGACAAATGACATACAATCTTTTTGAAACATAAGAGTTTTAAGTTACTCGACAAAGTAGATGTGGAAAAGTAGGAGTATGCAGGACCAGAGAGAAAATCTTAGAATAAGGGGTTACCCATTTTGGACGAGGATGAATAGAATTTCTTCTCTCTAATATGTGGAATTCTTTACTGTGGAGGGCTATTAAGTTTGAGTCATTAAGTGTATTCAAGGCTGGGACAGGCATGTCTTTAAATAGTAAGGTAATCAAGAGTTACATGGAAAGGGCAGGAAGTAAAATTGAGAATTACCAGATCAAAAATATCTCACCAAATGGTGGAACAGACTTGAATGGCTGAATGGCCTACTTCTTTTGGTTTTATAGTCTTAGGTGCAAAGTGAACAGATAAACTACAGAAATGTGCAGTATAAACAGTTTAAGTTGCAACACCAGATTATAGTCCAACAGGTTTATTAACCTGGATTTATGTGATTTTTTTAAGTTTGTCCACCCCCGTCCAACACTGGATCCTTCACTTTAAAGTTGCACAAAGCTATGAAATTCAGAAAATAAATATCACACAATGAAATCTCAAGCGCTACGAGCCAAATCTATATGAATGGTTCTGAGTGCTGATACATTGTTCTCTTTAAACACAGGCAAATGATATGGAGGCAGACAGCTACCTTTTCTGCTGTCATGAGTTAGAGGCCTGTGCTGATGGATTCATGGTTTCTGAGCCATGGACAGGTCTGCTGCAATTGGTGCAATCTATATCTGTGCAAAACACATCTCTGCTGTCAGGTACAAGGAACCATTATAAACACATTGAAAAATACACCTAGCATAACTTTCAAGAAACTGTCTCTTTGATATTTCATGGCCCACCTGACCATCTCTGCTTTCTTGGAGTGATTCAATCACTAGCATCGGGTCCGTGTATCTCTTGACCATCTCTACCCTTCACTATTGCTTAAGGATGAGACAATACAATGGGGGGAGGTGAAGGCTTCCTGCATCCACTCTGTGGATACCATGACAGTCACCATTCTCTCAATGGAGGAAGCCTTAGGCTTACAGGCCAGACACATGGTACCATTCAAAACATGGAGAGACTACTCCATCGTATGCATATGAAAGGGAACAGCTTCTGGAATCCCAATAGATATGCACACATTTCATGTTGCTGCTTAAGTCTCTGTTGCTTTGCAGATCTTTGTGAAGCTAATCATCAATGGGCCTTTTCTCAATCATTTAATGGGGATCAGCCACAGCAGTCACTGGCTCTACTGTTTGTTCTTACATGTCTTTGTCATGCCTATCATCCAACGTTACCCTTTGTGGCCACAAGTCAATTGTCCTAATGTGAGGGTAAAAGTGAAACAGCTAGCAGTGTGTTGTCTCATAATGGCTTTACTTTTCTTCAAATTTCATCAAGAGACTTACACCCACAATATTGATCTAATTGTTCTCTTTAGAAATGCAGATAGACCTGCTGTACATTAATAGGTTTCTGATATAAACTGAAAAACTCTGAATTATTTCATCTATAACCAGAGCCAAATTGGCTAGTTTTGTTCAGTTGCTTTGAATGACACTGGAGTTGATTGTAGAGATACTGATTGGTTGGGAAAAGAGCTGTTGCATTTTAAATTTCATTGATGTTTTCCCATTCTCATCAACAACATTTTTATTTCATACAAATGGTAATCCATCCCCCATGTTACAAAGCACATTATTGTTGCTTAAGTTCTTTGCTCATATGTTCAGGAAAATTAAAGCAAGAATCGTAAACAAATTGACAAAGCACATTTATTAAATGCAGCAGAAAGATATGGGGTTTGAAATGACCAGATTCTGTCACAGCATCCCCATTCATAAAATGAAATGAGCAACTTTCAAGATGTCCTCACTTTTCAATCCCATTTCCTATTTGATTTGAATTGATTTGTTGTAGTCATATGTACCTGAGTACAGTTAAAAGTTTTGTTTGTGAACAGTACAGGCAGATCATAGCAAATAGGGACATAATCATAGGCTGTTTAGGCAGAGCGAGGCATTCAGGTTATACTGTACAGGAGGTGTGCAAAAGAAGATCAACATTATATGAAGTTAGAGAGCCCATTCAGCAGTCTAATAATGGCAAGGAAGAAGCTGTCCTTGAACCTGTTGCTGCGTGTATTCAAGCTTCTGTATCTTTTGCTCAACGGCAGAGGTTATAGGAGAGCATTACCAGGGTGGGAGGGGTCTTTGATGATGTTAGCAGCCTTTCCGCGGCAACAAGAAATGTAGATGGAGTTCCTGGATGGGAGGTTGGCTTCCGTGATGGTATGGGCTGTAGTTTTTTCCGGTCCTGGGCAGAGCAGTTGCTCTATCAGGCCGTTATGCATCCAGATAGTATGCTTTCTTCGGTGCACCTATAAATGGTCTTATTCTATTTATGTGGTCAGCAGGAATAACAATATTGCTTCAAAATTACTGACAAGATAATTAATGGAGTTGTGATTGTGTAAATGTAGAAAAATTAGAATATAATAAAATGGCCATGGAGTTCAATAGATTATAAGGCAATAAATTGTACACCACAGGCGTAAGCAAAGGTGTACACTTCATATGTCACTTCATTTGTCAACCACACATATCAGCTTTGCACCACTAGCCCAAGAATAAATGGCCACAAAGAGGTCTCCTAGCTTAGACAGTTTGAAAAGTATTGTTTGTGGCCAGCTCTTGGGATGCCCTGTCAATGACCTTATTCACAAAAGTACTGAAACAGAATAATAATATTATGTAAATTAGATAATTAACAACATTAATAATACATAGCTATAATATTACACATCGTCATGTCCAATATATTAATGATCTCCAACAGGATACATTATTGCAAAACGGCAACATAATGTAGCAGTAGCTCCAATTTTCTTTAAATGACACAGGTTACAACCACTAATGGTCCCTCATGAATATCACTACAAATTAAAATAGAACTGTGAAACTGTGTATGAAATAGAAACAAAATGTGTCTAATTAGCACTAGGATAAGTAGCAATGGTGAACATTTACTTATTTCACGAAACTGATATTTAAGGTGACTTTTGATGCCTTTCTGCTTCAAGGTGTTTTAACATGTTATCAATTGTTTTATCATTTTTTTTCATCCAGAGCAAAATACTCCGTTCATAATTGAAATACATTTTCTATGAATTTCTGGAAAAAAACCCAGCAAAATTAACAGAACTGTTTAATAGGTTCTGATGGTTTAAATTAATGACTAGAAATATCAAGAAGTGTATTTGGTGTATTTAGGTATCAAAGTGTAGCATATTTAGACAAAATTTATTTGAAATAAATTAAATGTACCGTTGTCTTTTTTTTTAATTGGAAGTAAATTCTGATTTTTATATGCTCAGTAGTTTAAAAAGTTTGGACGATGAATTCAATTATTTGGATTTATCACACATGAAAAATGTCATAAACATATATTACTGTTACCCTGCTTAAAATGTTGCATCTGGTGATGACTCAACTTGAAGTGATTTTCAACAGGAGGATCTCCACAGCTAATGAACATAAATCTCCAAAGATTCTGTAAAATAGTTTGGCTCAAAAATGCCAGTACAACTCACAGAATTCAGGGAAGGAACATCGTGCTCGAGATATGCCATCCCTTTTGCCCAGGTTTGGATTTTGTACTTGCCAAATCCTCTGCCTTAATTGGTGAAGATAAAAATTTACTTCACTGTCACAGGATGTTAATAGAATACCAAGGCAAGACGTTGGCCTTCTTTGCAGCCAGGATAATTGAATAAATATCAAAAACCAACAAAAAGAAAGATGTGAAGGCAAAGTAAGATTTGGCTTTAGAGGAAACAGATTCTGGAGTAGAGTGGTGCTGGAAAAGCACAGCAGTTCAGGCAGCATCCGAGGAGCAGTAAAATCGATGTTTCGGGCAAAAGCCCTTCATCAGGAATACAGGCAGTGAGCCTGAAGGGTGGAGAGATTAATGAGAGGAGAGTGGGGGTGGGGAGAAAGTAGCATGGAGTATAATAGATGAGTGGGGGTGGGGATGAAGGCGATAGGTCACGGAGGAGGGTGGGGGAAGGTAGCAAAGAGTACAGTGGGTGGATGGGGGTGGGATCAAGGTGATAGGTCAGAGTAGAGGGTGGACTGGATAGGTGAAAAAGAAGATAGGCAGGTAGGACAGGTCATGGGTACGGTGCTGAGCTGGAAGTTTGGAACTGGGGTGAGGTGGGGAAGGGGAAATGAGGAAACTGGTGAAGTCCACATTAATGCCTTGGGGTTGAAGTGTTCCAAGGCGGAGGATGAGGCGTTCTTCCTCCAGGCGTCGGGTGGTGAGGGAGCGGTAGTGAACGAGGCCCAGGACTCCATGTCCTCGGCTGAGTGGGAGGGGGAGTTGAAATGTTGGGCCACAGGACGATGTGGTTGATTGGTGCAGGTGTCCCCGAGATGTTCCCTAAAGCGCACTGTTAGGAGGTGTCCAGTCTCCCCAATGTAGAGGAGACTGCATCGGGCACGATGGATACAATAAATGATATTGGTGGATGTGCAGGTAAAACTTTGATGGATGTGGAAGGCTCCTTTAGGGCCTTGGATGGAGGTGAGGGAGGAGGTGTGGGTGCAGGGTTTGCAATTCCTGCAGTGGCAGGGGAGGGTGCCAGGACAAGAGAGTGGGTTGTAGGGAGGCATGGACCTGACCAGGTAGTCATAGAGGGAAAGGTCTTTGCGGAAGGTGGAACGGGGTGGGGAGGGAAATATATCCCTGGTGGTGGGGTCCGTTTGGAGGTGGCGGAAATGGCGGTGGATGATTTGGTTTATGCGAAGGTTGGTAGGGTGGAAGGTGAGCACCAGGGGCGTTCTGTCCTTGTTACGGTTGGAGGGGTGGGGTCTGAGGGAAGAGGTGTGGGATGTGGATGAGATGCGTTGGAGGGCATCTTTAACCACATGGGAAGGGAAATTGCAGTTTCTAAAGAAGGAGGCCATTTGGTGTGTTCTGTGGTGGAACTGGTCTTCCTGGGAGCAGCTACGGCAGAGGCGGAGGAATTGGGAATATGGGATGGCATTTTTGCAGGAGGTAGGGTGGGAAGAGGCCTAATCCAGGTAGCTTTGGGAGTCGGTGGGTTTGTAAAAAATATTGGTGTCAAGTTGGTCGTCATTAATGGAGATGGAGAGGTCCAGGAAGGGGAGGGAGGTGTCAGAGATTGTCCAGGTAAATTTAAGGTCAGGGTGAAATGTGTTGGTGAAGTTGATGCAGTCATCAATGTAGCGGAAAAAGAGGTGGAGAGTGGTGCTGGTGTAACTACGGAAGATGGACTGTTCTACGTAGCCAACAAAGAGACAGGCATAGCTGGGGCCCATACGGGTGTCCATGGCCACCCCTTTGGTCTGCAGGAAGTGGGAGGATTCAAAGGAGAAATTGTTAAGGGTGAGGACCAGTTCGGCCAAACGAATGAGAGTGTTGGTGGAAGGCTATTGTTGGGGACGTCGGGAGAGGAAGAAATAGAGGGCTTGGAAGCCAATGTCATGGCGGATGGAGATGTAGAGGGATTGGATATCCATGGTGAAGTTGAGGTGTTGGGGGCCAGGAAAACAGAAGTCTTGGAGGAGGTGGAGGGCATGGGTGGTGTCTCGAACGTATGTGGGGAGTTCCTGGACTAGGGGGGAATAGGACAGTGTCGAGGTAGTTAGAGATGAGTTCAGTGGGGCAGGAGCATGCTGAGACAATGGGTCGGCCAGGGTGGTCAGGCTTGGGGATCTTGGGAAGGAGGTAGAATCGGCAGTGCAGGGTTCCCGGACTATGAGGTTGGAAGCTGTGGGTGGGAGATCTCCTGAGGTGATGAGGTTCTGTATGGTCTGGGAGATGATGGTTTGGTGATGGGGGGTGGGGTCATGGTCGAGGGGGCGGTAGGAGGAGGTGCCCTCGAGTTGGCATCAAGCTTCAGCGGTGTAGAGGTCAGTGCGCCAGACTACCATTGCGGCCCCTTTATCTGCTGGTTTGATGGTGAGGCCGGGATTGGAGCAGAGGGAGTGGAGGGCAGCGCGTTGTAAGGTTGAGAGGTTGGAGTGGGGGAGGGAGGTAGACAGGTTGAGGTGGTTAATGTCTCGGCGGCAGTTGGAAATGAAGAAGTTGAGGGCGGGTAATAGGCCAGCGCGGGGTGTCCAGGTGGATGGAGTGTATTGGAGGCAGGTGAAGGGGTCCTCGGAAGGTGGGCGGGAGTCCTGATTGTAAAAGTAAGCTCGGAGGCAGAGGCAGCAGAAGAAGTGTTCGATGTCACGGCATGTATTAAATTCATTGATGCGTGGACGGAGGGGGATAAAGTTGAGTCCTTTGCTGAGGACTGATAATTCGCCCTCAGTGAGAGGGAGGTCCAGAGGGATGGTGAAAACTCGGCAGGGCTGGGAGCTGGGACCTGGTGTGGATGTGGATCTGGGAGTGGGGGCGGAGCCTGTAACTGGAGTGGGTGCGATGGTGGGGGGAATGGGGGTGGAGTCATGAGCAGGGGTGGTGTTCCCCTCAGGGTTCTGCGGGGCGGGGATGGTGACAGTGGGATCTGCAGGGGGCATGTCAGCAGAATGCAGGTGAGTGGCGTTGGTGGGGCTGGAAGTGGCAAACACGGCAGTAGGGGGGTGGAAGTCACTGAGTGTGTGACATCAGCGATGATGTGAGGGACGGAAGTGATGTCACGTGTTGTGCATGAGGAATTGTGAGGGGCAGAAGTGGCTGTGGAAGCAGCTATGATGGGGGGGGCGGAAGTGATGTCATCAATCAGCGTGGGGATGGTGGTTGCAGCAGCCGCATGACAAATGGCATTCGAGCAGTTCCAGAGGCCGGGGGAACCTACTGGAATGTTTGAGAAGTGCTGGTTATGGAGGTGGGGAGATAAAAGTTTGTTGTACTTACAGTTTTTGATGTTTGAGACAGTGTTGAAATACTGTTTGTTGAGAGTATGAATTCTCCTGAGAATATAGTGAAAGAGGGGTCCTTTGCAGTTCTGAGAGAGTGTGGCCCTCAGCTGAGGCACGGCTGACTATAGGGAGGTTAGGTGCCGATGCATTGCTGCGAGTGTGGAGCGGAGGATCTTGAAGGAGAACTGTTGCTGGTGTTTTTGAATCTGTAGTCTGTACCATTTGTCCTGTTCGGATCCAAACTCTGCTGGTTTAAAGGTGGTCCGAAGTCCGTGTGGGTTGAGTTGGTTACGCAGGCAGGCACTGAGGAAGCAAATGTGACTGTAGTAACGAGTCTGTTTCAGGACATGGTTGAAGAGCTTCAGGGCAGAGGAAATGACTTGGGAGTTGTAGTGGGAGAGCGACTCACTGAGATTCTTGTAGAGAGAGGAGGAAAACTTCTTCAAGGCAGGCATCCTTGCAAGAGGATTCGCAGTAGGGTTAAAATCAACGAGGTAAAAACAATGACTGCAGATGCTGGAAACCAGATTCTGGAGTAATGGTGCTGGAAAAGCACAGCAGTTCAGGCAGCATCTGAGGAGCAGTAAAATCAACGTTTCGGGCAAAAGCCCTTCATCAGGAAGGGTGGAGTGGATAGGTGGAAAAGAAGATAGGCAGGTAGGACAGTCTTGGGTATGGTGCTGAGCAGGACGTTTGGAACTGGGGTGAGATGGGGGAAGGGGAAATGAGGAAACTGGTGAAGTCTATATTGATGTCCTGGGGTTGAAGTGTTCTGAGGCAGAAGATGAGACGTTCTTCCTCCAGGCGTCGGGTGGTGAGGAAGCCGCAGTGAAGGAGGCCCAGGACCTCCAAGTCCTCAGTTGAGTAAAAGCGGGAGTTGAAATGTTGGGCCACAGGGCGGTGTGGTTGATTGGTGCGAGTGTCCCAGAGATATTCCCGAGAGCGCTCTGCTAGGAGGCGTCCAGTCTCCCCAATGTAGAGGAGACCGCATCGGAAGCAATGTATACAATAAATGATGATGGATGTGCAGGTAAAACTTTGGGTGTGGAAGGCTCCTTTTGGGCCTTGGATGGAGGTGAGGGAGGAGGTGTGGGTGCAGGTTTTGTAATTCCTGCTGTGGCATGGAGGGTGCCAGGATGGCAGGGTGGGTTGTTGGGGGGCGTGGACCTGACCAGGTAGTCATGGAGGGAGCGGTCTTTGCGGAAGGCAGAAAGGGGTGGGGAGGGAAATATATCCCTGGTGGCGGGGTCTGTTTGGAGATGGCGGAAATGTCGGCAGATGAGTTGGTTTATGTGAAGGCCGATAGGGTGGAAGATGAGGGCCGGGGGGTTCTGTCCTTGTTATGGTTGGAGGGGTGGGGGTCTGAGGGCGGAGGAAACAGACTGAGTTTCATAACCTGCACAAGCATAGCTGGCACATTTTTGTGATTTTAACATTCCTGATCCAATTACCACAAAATTGAGAACAAATTAAGAGAAATTGAATGTGTAATTAGTCAGTGGTAATTGTGTAAAATGGGCAGGTTGTGAATCAGCAACTAGTTTCACATTTCATCCAAGATAAGCAAAGAAAAGGCTTTCTATGAACGATCAGTCTGTTCTTCGTAACTGGACTTGATTAGTGAGGCTTTAGAAATCCCTACCTCAGAAGCCAGAGGAGGTGAGGCCATTAAATAGTTTTAAAATGGAGATACATTCTTGTTAAACAAGAGAATCAAAGGTCGTCATGATTTTATGAGAATGTAGAAACAGAACAGCCATGATCTTATTGAACAGCGGAGCAGGCTCGAAGGCCAGATTTTTATTTCTGATCCCATTTTGTATGATTGTGTGCACCTCAATTGTACTTGTGACTATTACCAAAAATGACTGAATATCCAATGTTAGTAAGTAGGTCAGCATCTTCATTATGCAATTCATAAAAATCTACATAAAATAACTTATGAAAGATATGCATTCCTTCTTATATTGATTTGGATGGAATGGATTCCATTGTCATTGGAAAGGTCCAAAGTCAATTAAAATCATTGATTTACATATTGACTAAAATGTACACTGAATAGTATGATTAAACACAGATATGTATGAAGGCATGAGGGAGGAGTAGGGTGAGGCCACTCAGCCCCTTGAGCCTATTCATTAAGTTCATGGCAATTCTGATCATATCAGACTCCTGCCTATTTCCAATAACCTTTCACCCTCTTGCTATTCAAGAATCCTTTTATCTCTGACTTGAAAATATTCAAAGACTCTACTTCCACTGTTTGTTCAGGAAGAAAGTTCTGAAGATTCATGACCCTCTCTGAGAAGAAAAGTCTCTTATTTCTGTTTTATATGGATGTTGCTTATTTTTTAAGAGTCACCCCTAATTGTAGATTCTCAGACAAGGAGAAACCTCCCTTCCAAATTCACCGTGGCCAGACTCACAGAATCTCAGATGTTTCAGTCAAGATGCCTTGTATTCTTAGCAAAATCAGTGGATGCAAGCCTAGCCTGTCCAAATGGTCCGAATAAGATACCTTTGATATGATTTGATTTATTATTGTCATTTGTACCGAGATACAGTGAAAAGGCATTGTTTTGCATTCTACAGAGTATGAATCATACCTTACATAAGTACATCAGGGTACGAGAACAGAATGCAGAATAGTGTTGCAGCTACAGAGAAGATTCAGAGAAAGATCAGCTCCAGTGTATGAGAGTTAAGTTCATAAGTCTGATGACAGCAATGAAGAAGATGTTCTTGAATCTGTTGGCTCATGTTTTAAAAGATTTTTCCAACTGTTTCCTAACAACACAGCATATCACAGCCACAATTCCTTCCTCAGTGCCTACCACAGGCACACCTCATTCCTCAGTGTCTATTAGAGCCACACCTCCTTCCTCAGTGCCTACAACAGCCACATCTCCTTCCTCAGTGCCTACAACAGCCACATCTCCTTCCTCAGTGCCTATTACAGCCACATCTCCTTCCTCAGTGCCTACAACAGCCATATCTCCTTCCTCAGTGCCTACAACAGCCACATCTCCTTCCTCAGTGCCTATTACAGCCACATCTCCTTCCTCAGTGCCTACCATAGCCACACCTCCTTCCTCAGTGCCTATTACAGCCACACCTCATTCCTCAGTGCCTGCCACAGCCACATCTCCTTCCTCAGTGCCTATTACAGTCACACCTCCTTCCTCAGTGCCTATTACAGTCACACCTCCTTCCTCAGTGCCTATTACAGTCACACCTCCTTCCTCAGTGCCTATTACAGTCACACCTCCTTCCTCAGTGCCTACCACAGTCACACCTCCTACCTCAGTGCCTATTACAGTCACACCTCCTTCCTCAGTGCCTATTACAGCCACATCTCCTTCCTCAGTGCCTACCACAGTCACACCTCCTACCTCAGTGCCTATTACAGTCACACCTCCTTCCTCAGTGCCTATTACAGTCACATCTCCTTCCTCAGTGCCTACAACAGCCACACCTCCTTCCTCAGTGCCTATTACAGTCACACCTCCTTCCTCAGTGCCTACAACAGCCACATCTCCTTCCTCAGTGCCTACAACAGCCACACCTCATTCCTCAGTGCCTGCCACAGCCACATCTCCTTCCTCAGTGCCTATTACAGTCACACCTCCTTCCTCAGTGCCTATTACAGTCACACCTCCTTCCTCAGTGCCTATTACAGTCACACCTCCTTCCTCAGTGCCTACCACAGTCACACCTCCTACCTCAGTGCCTATTACAGTCACACCTCCTTCCTCAGTGCCTATTACAGCCACATCTCCTTCCTCAGTGCCTACCACAGTCACACCTCCTTCCTCAGTGCCTACCACAGTCACACCTCCTACCTCAGTGCCTATTACAGTCACACCTCCTTCCTCAGTGCCTATTACAGTCACACCTCCTTCCTCAGTGCCTATTACAGTCACACCTCCTTCCTCAGTGCCTACCACAGCCACACCTCCTTCCTCAGTGCCTGCCACAGCCACATCTCCATCCTCAGTGCCTGCCACAGCCACACCTCCTTCCTCAGTGCCTATTACAGTCACACCTCCTTCCTCAGTGCCTACAACAGCCACACCTCCTTCCTCAGTGCCTATTAGAGCCACACCTCCTTCCTCAGTGCCTACCACAGCCACATCTCCTTATCAGTGCCTACAACAGCCACACCTCCTTCCTCAGTGCCTATTACAGTCACACCTCCTTCCTCAGTGCCTATTACAGTCACACCTCCTTCCTCAGTGCCTATTACAGTCACACCTCCTTCCTCAGTGCCTATTACAGTCACACCTCCTTCCTCAGTGCCTATTACAGTCACACCTCCTTCCTCAGTGCCTATTACAGTCACACCTCCTTCCTCAGTGCCTATTACAGTCACACCTCCTTCCTCAGTGCCTATTACAGTCACACCTCCTTCCTCAGTGCCTATTACAGCCACACCTCCTTCCTCAGTGCCTACCACAGCCACATCTCCTTCCTCAGTGCATATTACAGCGAGATCTCCTTCCTCAGTGCCTATTACAGCCTCATCTCCTTATCAGTGCCTACCACAGCCACACCTCTTCCTCAGTGTCTATTACAGCCACACCTCTTTCCTCAGTGTCTATTTTAGCCACACCTCCTTCCTTAGTGCCTACCACAGCCACACCTCCTTCCTCAGTGCTTATTACTGCCGCACCTCCTACCTTAGTGCCTACCACAGTCACACCTCCTACCTCAGTGCCTATTACAGTCACACCTCCTTCCTCAGTGCCTATTAGTCACACCTCCTACCTCAGTGCCTATTACAGTCACACTTCCTTCCTCAGTGCCTATTACAGTCACACCTCCTACCTCAGTGTCTATTACAGCTACACCTCCTTCCTCAGTGTCTATTTCAGCCACACCTCCTTCCTCAGTGCCTAGCACAGCCACACCTCATTCCTCAGTGACTATTACAGACACACCTCCTTCCTCAGTGCCTATTAAAGCCACACTTCCTTCCTCAGTGCCTACCACAGCCACATCACCATCCTCAGTGTCAATTACAGCCACACCTCCTTCCTCAGTGCCTGTTAAGACCCCTTAAAATCTTATATTGATCAAAAGATTGCCTCTCATTCATTTAAACTTGAATGATTAAAGGCCCAACCTCCCCAACATTTCCTGCCCCTCAGTACCTGCTACCAGTCTTATGAATCTTACCTGGATTGCCTCCAATGTCAGTATCTCTTTCCTTAGATAAAGAACCCAAATCTGTTTATAGTATTCTAGCTACGCCCATGCTCTATTTGATGTCAAGCTTTGGCAGGCAAATGCTTAGCTATTACCATTTACCATGGGGATTCAGATCTGATGGATATACTTTCGGATTTTAATTTCAGCACTGAAGCACTGAACTGTAAAGAAATGTTCCATATATTTCACATTCCCATGCTCTTGTGCAATCCTTGTGTAAACTTAGACTTACATCAAGATAAAGTCTGAGAAATTGTTCATTAATTCCATTCAACAATAAAGGCAGTTCCAGAAAATTATAGGAATTTCTGTTTTTCAGTCACAGAATGTTGGTTCACTGGTCCAGCTAGCATATGCCCTCCAGTGCATCCCATTGACTTCCCGCACCTCCGCTCTCAAACACCACCCTTGGAATCACAACAAGGACAGAACCCCCCTTGTCCTCCCCTTCCAGCCCACCAACCTCCATATACATCGCATATATATGCCATTTTAGTAAACCTACAAATAGACCACACCTCTATCTGCATTCTGTAAAGACCATTCCCTCTGCAAATCCCTTGTCAAGTCCATGCCCTCAACCGCACCCCCCCCCCCCACAACAACCCACCCTCCCGTCTTGGCACTTTCTCCTGCCATCGCAGGAATTGCAAAACCTGTGCCCACACCTTCCCCCTCACCTCCATCCAAGGGCCAAAAAGAGCCTTCCACATCCATCAAAGTTTCACCTGCTCTTTCACACATGTCATTTACCTTATTCACTGCTCCCGATGCGGCCTCCTCTACATTATGGAGACAGGATGCCTACTCACAGAGTGCCTCAGAGAACATCTCCAGGACACCTGCACCTATCAACCCCACCACCCCGTGGCCGAACACTTCAACTCCCCTTCCACTCCACTAAGGACATGCAGGTCCTGGGCCACCTCCATTGCCACACCCTTACCACCTTACAAATACAGAGCTATGGATGTAAGACAGTCAAGAATCCATCACTTTATCAATCAGACATTTTATTAATGTACTTTAAATTCCCAGGTTCTACATGCTTATTATTGATGCACAATGGAGATGACTGAATTATTTATTTCAGTGGATGAGTTAGCTCAGCTCTGCAGCACCACAGAGAGTGGTGGCTACTGCTGGTATTACATGTGGTCAATGAGGTTGTGTACCCTTATAACCAGGTACAGAACGATCTCGGTTATCTGAACATCAATTATCCGAATTTCAGATTATCCAAACAAGATCTCAAGGTCCCATAAATGTTTCCTTTGTTTACAATCAGATCAGTTATCCGAACAAAGTACTCGCTGCCCATCTTGTTTGGATATCGAGGTTGTTCTGTATATGGTTTCTAGGGCATCAGGGTCAATCCAAAAGACTTTTGGGAGGTAAATAGGACAGGAGTCACTGAAGATAAGCAGCACCCAAACTCTGGAGGGAAGCCATTGCCATCAGGTAAGGACGGGGGGAGGAGGACTGTTATATGAGTCAAGGAGTGTATAATGATGAAATGTGGTGTGTTTAAATTTTCTAGCTGGCAGTTCTGACACATTTCTGCTGAATTTCAGCAAGTAGGAACACAGGCCTAAGTGCACAAAGTTAGCAGCTCAAGAACAGAGCATGTGCTCTGCAATTCGCTAAGTGATGGAATTCACTGGGAGGGAAGGATTACTTTGATCTTTTACCAAAAAAGAAGTGGTCTGACAGACGGAGCTGAAGACTAGCAGTGCAGTGTAAGAGCCAAACCCTAGAAGCATAAATGAGGTGAGAAGATTGGTGAGTGACGACAACAATAGTCACCCAAGGCTGGTATTGAACCCAGCACCCTGGTGCTGCGAAGCAGCTGTGCTAAGCACTGAGCCATCCTTTGAATAATAGATCCATGGTTCTTGCAAACTGTATGAGTGAGAGCTCATGGCATCATTGTACAAGAGACATTCAAGTGGAGGTTGTAAAAAGGAATGATGTGGTAGTAGGGGCTGCATAGGTAGGGCTACAGATACTGTTCTCAGCAGCCCATTCTCTGTATATAGCCCAAAGGCCATGCTGCCTGCTCAGTGCCATGGTTATCTGCTCTCGGCTGGAAAGGAAGGAAAGAACTCAGTTGTTGTGATCCATGGAAGTACCAAAGGCATGGGTGCAAGGAATGAAGTTCTGCCACTGGGAAGGAGGGCAGCTAAGGGCTGATTTAACAAGCAGAAGTGGAAAGATGTCTGAGCCCGAAATTAGATCAGAGTTGTATCGGTGGCTGAAAGATTGTCATTAGAAAAATAGGTTTCCATTCTCAGGCACTGACACCAGCCTGTTCGAGGCAATGACAGAGATGTACGACCGGGGCAACCTTCACCTGAAAGATGCTGGAGTGTGTCTGTCTGTGTGTGTGTTTCACCTGAGGAATGATTTGGAAAATCAAAGATAAAGGACAAAGTAAATAGACATACTTAAACTGGAAAGACAGCAAAGGTTTCCAACGCTGTTGCCAGGATGAGTAGGCCTAAGTTATAGGAAGAGTCGGGAGTGTGGTGCTGGGGGGGCACAGCGGGTCGGGCGGCGTCCGGGGGCAGGGGAGTCAATGTTTTGGGCATGGGCCCTTCATCAGGAATGACGGGCATAAGTCCTTCCTCGATTCCTGATGAGGGGCTTGTGCCTGGGGTGTTGGCTCGCCTGGTCCTTGGATGCTGCCTGACCTGCTGTGCTTTTCCAGCACCACACACTCCACTCTGATCTCCAGCATCTGCAGTCCTCACTTTCTACTGAGTAACAGAGAGGTTGACCAGGATAGGACTTTATTCCTTGGAATGTAGGAGAATGAGGGGTGACCTTATTGAAGTGTATAAAATCATGAGGGGCATAGATAGGATGAATGCAGATAATCTTTTCCCCAGGGATGGGGGATTGAAAACTAGAGGGTATAGGTTTAAGGTAAGAGGGGAAAGATTTCAGAAGGACCTGAGGGACAACTTCTTTACACAGAGAGTGGTGCGTATATAGAATGGGCTGCCAGAGAAAGTGGCTGAGGCAGGTACAATAGCGACATTTAAAAAACATTTGGATAGGTACATGGATGGGAAGGGTTTAGAAGGATATGGACCAAACACAGGCAACTGGAACTAGCTGAGTGGGCACCATGGTCAGCATGGACTAGTTTGGGCTGAAGGGCCTGTTTCCATGCTGTATTACTCTATAGTTCAATGACTCTAAGACAAGAAAACAGAACAGGGTGATGATATATGGTACAATAGCTACAGCATACAAGCAGAAGAATGCAAATATGGACAGAGTAGGGAAGAACAGTAAAAATTCAGAATTTAAGGCGGTTTCTCCGAATATACACAGCACATGTAATGAATTGGATTGGTCAATTGAACAAATAAAAATAAGGATGACCATTAAAGAGACATGGTTGCAAGGTGACCAAGTCTCGGACATGAATATTCAAAGATATTTGACATTTCTAGAAAGACAGGGAGAAAAGGAAAGGTGAAGAGATCATTCTTTTAATAAAGGAAGGGATCAGAAGATGAATATCACAGTTCAAGATGGAGAGATGGTTTGGCTAGAAATAAGAAATATTGAAGGTAAAATAACCTTTGCTGAAAGTGGCTTATAGGTTTCCCAACAGTAGCTACACAGTAGGACATAATATAAATCAATGGGAGCCTATAAGAAAGATACTGTAATAATGGTGGGTGACTTTAATCTCCACATTGATTAGATAAATCAGATTGGCAAAGATAGCCTGAAGAATGTTAACAGTTTGTTTTTGAACACCACATTCTGTAACCTGAAACAAAAACAAAAATTGCTGGAAGGGTTGCGCAGGTCTGGCAGCATCTGTGGAGAGAAATCAGAGTTAACGTTTCGATTCGAGTGACCCTTCCTCAGAACCGGTTCTGTATTCTAATAGGGAAGAGGCTATTCTGAACCTGACAAAGAATTTGTTAGAACCTTTACAGCAAAGCATTCTCATAGATAAGATGATCATAACACAATAGAATTTCACATTCAGTTTGATTGAGAAATATCTGTCCATGATGCCATGATGTCATGCTGCAACTATACAAAATGCTAGTGTGGCCTCACTTGGAATATTGTGTACAGTTCTGGTCGCCCCATTACACGAAGGATATGGAAGCATTGGAAAAGGTGCAGAGGATGTTGCCTGGTCTGGAGGGAAGGTTTTATGAGGAAAGGCTAAGGGACTTGAGTCTGTTCTCATTGGAGAGAAGGCGGCTAAGAGGGGATTTAATAGAGACATACAAGATGATCAGAGGATTAGATAGGGGAGACAGTGAGAGTTTTTTTCCTAGGATGGAGACGTCAGCTTGTACCATGGGGCAAAGCTACAAATTGAGGGATGATAGATTTAAGACAGATGTTAGAGGCAGGTTCTTTACTCAGGGAGTGGTAAGGGCGTGGAATGCCCTGCCTGCCAATGTAGTTAACTCAGCCACATTAGGGAGATTTAAACAATCCTTGGATAAGCATGTGGATGATGATGGGATAGTGTAGGGGGATGGGCTCAGATTAGTTCGCAGGTCAGCGCAACATTGATAGCCGAAGGGTCTGTTCTGCGCTGTATTGTTCTATGTTTTATAATTAGTGTCTTAAACATAACTACAATTACAAGGATACGAAGACAGTAAAAACCGAACAAACTGCAAATGCTGTAAATCAGAAACCAAAACCGAAATTGCTGGAAAAGTTCAGCAGGTCTGGCCGAATCTGTGGAGAGAAGGACCTTCCAGAGAAGGTTCACTTGACCTGTAGCATTAACTCTGATTTCTCTCCACAAGTGGGGGGCACGGTGGCACAGTGGTTAGCACTGCTGCCTCACAGCGCCACGGACCCAGGTTCAATTCCCGCCTCAGGGCGACTCTCTGTGTGGAGTTTGCACATTCTTCCCGTGTCTGCGTGGGTTTCCTCCGGGTGCTCCGGTTTCCTCCCTCAATCCAAAAATGTGCAGGTTAGGTGAATTGGCCATGCTAAATTGCCCGTAGTGTTAGGTGAAGGGGTAAATATAGGGGAATGGGTCAGGGTGAGGTGCGCTTTGGCGGGTCGGTGTGGACTTGTTGGGCCGAAGGGCCTGTTTCCACACTGTAAGTAATCTAATCTAATCTATTAGTGCTTACCATCCCCATCTCTGGGAAAATGGCAGCAGAGTTGAGAAATGTTCTCAGTTGGATACTTAACTGGCTTGTCTGAGTTCTGGACAGACCTGCTACAGCATGACAGCTGAAGGACATCAGCCAACCCTCCCTGCTGCCTTACTGCATCATTTTGCCCACCTTCCCATCTCTAACACGATTCGTAAAAGATTTAGACCCATTGTGCCTTTGCTCCTATGCAGTGCTATCCCAGTGGCTGTCGCATGGCTGGTGGAAGATTCCGAAATGTCGACTCTTCTGTTCCTCAGATGCTGCCTGACTTGCTGTGCTTTTTCCGGTGCCACTCTTTTGACTCTCCAGCATCTGCAGTCCTCACTTTCTCCTGGTGGAAGATTGCTGACTTTCCCTCGGAGAGATTGAAGATTATCCTGCAGGAAGACTTCTCTTCCTTCAGGGCCAGTTTCAGACTGCTGCTGCAACAGCAGCACGGGCAGCAGCAGTCCAGAAAGACGTGCTGACTGCCAACAGTAAAGGCACTGGTGGATGATTTGGAAGTCTAGCTATTGCTCCCAGGTAAGAGGCCTGCAGGTTCATGGTGTGATGGTTAGGGTCTTTCTACTCTTAGAATTTCTCAGCTCTATCCAAACTGACTCTACATCCCCTGATTCTATATCCCCCCTCACAAGGGACTGAATATCATTCCTCACCAACAGGGCCACCCCCACCCCCTCTGCCCATCGGTCTGTCCTTTCGATAGCACGCATAGCCTTGAATATTCATTTCCCAGGCCCTGTCCACTTGAAGCTACGTCTCAGTTATCCCCACAACATCGTACCTACCAATTCCCAACTGAGCCTCAAGCTCATCCATCTTATTTCTTATGCATCGTTTATTCACATATAATATTCTTAATTTGTTACTCCCCTCACCCTTTCTATCAATCCCTATTTCACTTGACCATACTGTATGATCCCTCATTCAGTTTTCTGTTCCATTGCTTCTGTTTTTTTTCTTAAGTTCTCTCTTTCCCTTTAACTTCCTTCTTAATTTCCAGTCTGTTCCCTCCCCCACTACTTAGTTGAAACACACCTGTGTTGCAGTGGCAAACCTGCCTGCCAGAATGCTGGTCCCCCACCTATTAAGGTATAACACGTCTCTCTTGTATAATTTATCCTTACCGCAAAACATACCCCAGATGTCTTGGACATCTGAAAGCGGAGGAAGAGCATTAGGTTCAAGTAAGGAGTTGGAGTGGAAGAGCACGAGGACCATGGTGATACCTGCAGCTTACACGAATGCAGGAGAAGGGTGACATGGGATTAGAGCATAAAAAAAGAGAAATCTTGAATATTCTCTGTAACATTGGTTACTGTTATCTCCGTAACATCTGCAATGATAAGAAAGAGCACTGTATCTTACAGAGTTTAGGTGATGCAAACATATCTGGTTTGCTTCCTCCTGTGGTGCTTCTAATCTGTCCTCCCAAATTCTGAGAAAAATGTCAATAACTTGAAAAGAAACACCACCATCAGAAAGTTCACCTCCAAGCCATTCACCATGCTGATTTCTACAGTGTCACTCTCTCACAATCATTGGGCTGAGTTTGTGCAATTCACTCCCTAATAAAAATGTGGATGTACTTACACCTTATGAACTTTAGAAGCAATTAAAGAAGATTGCTTACTACCAACCTCTCAAAGGAAACCAGGCACTGTACACAATAGCCAGCACTATTGATATCCCATGAAGGGATATTGTAAAAATTATAAAAGCTTAAGAAAAACTTATAAGTATATGAAGGTGAAATGGAATTAATGAATTGTAGGCATGAATTCTGATGACTGATGGAATTTGATGCAATGAGCAACATTAGATTGTTGGTACAATTGCTGGGTCATGTAATGTGAGATTGCAGTCACTGACCTTGATCATCCAAATGAGGTCAATGAACTTCTTGTGGCATGTCCATACTACTGGAATCCAGGAGTTGACCTCAATGGTTAGCTGTCCCTATGATTTGCCCTGACAGCGTCCTGCATCTCTCTGCAATTGTTTAGTGAGAATTTTCCCATCCCGTGGTAGGAAGTTTGGAGGTGGAGAAGCTGGAAAATTCTGAAAAGAAAAATCTGTCAGAGAGGTTGCCAGACAAGTTCCAATCTCCAGCATCTTCTAAGTGGTGCTGAGCTGAGGCTAATGCTGGCAGTGTACAATGACTAGCCTCCAAGAGGCTAATTAAATTTATCTAGGCTATAATTATCAGCAATTTCCACACCATAAGGTAACATGCAGGCCCCCTTGACTTTTTTTAGCGCCTTGACAACTTGATTATGCAGAGGAAGGTCAAAGATGCTTTAGATGTAAATGTTTAAGGGTAGTAAATGACAAGGTTGAGGGCAGCATGGTGGCACAGTGGCTACCACTGCTGCCTCAAAGCACCAAGGACCCGGGTTCGATTCCAGCCTCGGGTAACTGTCTGTGTGGAGTTTGCACATTCTCCCCATATCTATGTGGGTTTCTTCCGGGTGATCTGGTATCCTCCCACAGTCCAAAGATGTGTAGGTTAAGTAGATTGGCCATGCTAAGTTGCCCCGCAGTGTCCAAGGGTGTGCAGACTGGGGGTTAGTCATGGGAAATATGGAGTTGAGAGGATAGGGTGGGTCTGGGTGGGATTCTCTTTGGACAGTTGGTATGGGCTGAATGGTCTGCTTCCACACTGTCAGGATTCTATGATTCGTTTATCATGAGCTTGCTACAGAGTGAAGATCTCATGGAGATTGATACCCCTAATAATGTTGTGACTAATACAGTTGTAACCTCTCCTCCTGTAAAGGTGTATCCTCCATTGCCTTCCTACCAGTTCTGCTGCTTGGTTCTTAGCTCCACTCTCACATAATGGGTTTTAGCCACCCTTACAATGGAACATGCTGCATCTGTCTCTCACCTCCAAAATCCTCCCAGTACTCACTGGACAGCAAACATTAATACAGCCAGTTAATTGTCCATCTCTATGAAATTTCATCAGAAGTTACTTCAGCGAGTGGAGTCAGAGAGTGGTGTCAGGTTCAAGATGGTCTCACCAACATTCACCTTGTTGTCTTTCTGTTCCTTTACACTTCCTCCACTGCTATGTTTGAAACTTGGAGCCCTCTCTCTGATGCTCTGTTTGGTATATTTCTGATGAAGCACTGCCTCCACTACAGCTTGTAGATTATGAGAGCCCTTTTTTGAGAGGTAGACTGCCTTAAGAGCTGCATCGTACTTGGAACACTTTGAACCACACATTCTGTTTCACCCTGGGTTACATGTACAGCCAGCCACAAGTGGGCATAGCATGCTCCATGCTAAACTCATTCAAGTAAGGAAGCAGTACAAAGCGTGCAAGTTGCCAACCTCAATGAGACTGAATAGAAGTAATTTCTAAACCTTTTCCCTTCTAAGGAAAGCACAATTACTTGAAACTTTTCCTCCAACAATCTTTCTACTTTGAGAGTTACGAACCTTAGAATTTTTTTTTTGTCATAGCATGTTCTCATAATATGGTTTTGTTGACTCGGCAGATGGTTTTGTCACTGCTATATCCAAAAGCACTTTAAAGATACTTCATTTAGAATTGATGTAAAAGAGATTGAGCATTGAATTCTTTTCAAATTTTTAAATGTATCGCAGTGCACAATTGATTGATCATGAAGTCATAATGACAAGCTCTGAAAAATGTTGTGTGCTGCCATGGTAGCTTAATAAAAAGGTCTACATAAAATAAAGTAAAATTGCATTAATTTTCTCATTGGTGAACTGAAAAGTTTCTTGAGGGCACTGAAGCAATTCAGAAGTTAATGTAATATTTTCTGCTGTCCAGAAGCGCATACGAAACATGGAATAAGAAAGAAACATTTAACTTGATTCTTCCACTGAACATGCACCATTAACTTCACCAGGAACATTACTTTAGCTATTTAGTCCACTGAGGGAACGTTCTGCATTTTTTTTTCTCTCTAGCGCTAAAAGGTTATTGAAAAAACTCAAAAAGTTTGTTCACTTGAGAGTTCCATTCTTCATTTCCAGCTGGTTAACATCTACTGCTGACACATTGTGCTGGATGTTTCTGTGGGCATCTATTCCAATCTTAAGAACAAATGATGTCCCAAGCCCGCAACTGCCAGCAGCAAGTGCGATTTGGCAATCGTCTAGGAGCACACCTCTTAACTGGTTGTCACTGCATTTGCTGTCCTACTGAGACTTCAGTGCTGCTGGTCCAATCAGAAAGCCAGCAGTTCACCAGCCTGAAGATCTCCACTAGAGGAGGTGGGCACTCCTGAGGCAAGTTGGAGTCTGCGTGGAGTCTGCGTGGAGGACTCAATTTGAAGGGACCATCATTGGCATATTCAGCACCACAGAAATTAATAAGGTCAAGGTTAGCAGGTCCACTGGCATGCTGAGGATACTCCACTACTGGGGACACAGCAGCTGGAAATGCTGTTTTTCATATTCCCAATGCTTTCAAGTTGCAAAGAACACCCAGTTCTGATTAATCACCCAGTTTACCACAGAGAGGCTGTCTCCTTTGAGGTAGCAGCCTCCTCGAGTGTTGTTGGTCTTGCTGCCACCAGTAAAATGCAGGCCATGCTGAATAGTCACCTCTCATTTGGCCTGAACCACAGTGACTAGTTTTCCATTTTCATGGAGCTGGTAGCTAGGAATCTGGTAGCCGATTTCTTGATGCGAGGAACAGCTGTCCAGATACAACTGCTCTCAATCCTTAAAGACCCCAAGAAAAATTAAATCCACTATGTACCTTGTAGTTCTTTTTTAAGTTGATTACTAGCTAGGCCAATGTTTATTTCCCATTCCCAAATTGCCCTGGAAAATGTTATTGAGCTGCTTCCTCAAACTGCTGTAGCCCTTTAGGCACCATGTTTACTGGTAGAAAGTGTCAAGATTTTAACACAGCACCAATGAGGGACAAATGATACAGTTCCAAGGCAGGATGGAGTGACAGTTGGATGAGGGAACTGGTAATTGGAGATGTTGTTTGCATCTGCTACCCTTGTTCATATTGGTGGTAGAGACTCAGGGATGGAATGGTGCTGCAGAGCGAGATATTGTAAGTTTTTGCAGTGCATGTTATAGATGTAACAAACTGCTGCCACTGTGCATTGGTGGTGGAAGACTGAAGATTTAAGGTGGTATATTGGATGCCATTAAAGTGGTCTGTCGTGGATGATGCCAAACATTTTGAATATTGGTAGAGTTGTACTCACCCAGACAAGTGGGGAGGACTCCATCACATGCCTGACTTCTGCCTTGTAGATGATGGACATACGTTTAGGAGTCAAGAGGGGATTTACTCGCCATAGAATGCCCAACCTTTGATCTGCTTTTATAGCCACTATACTTACATGGCTGATTTTTCAGTTTCTGGTCAAAAGTAAACAACAGAACGTTGATAGTAGGGGTTAGAGCAATTTTAATGCCATTAAATGTCATGAGGAGATAGTTATATTCTCTTCTATTGAAGCTAGCCATTATTTGTTGCATAATTGATGCAAATGATACTTGCCACTTATGGATTAGATTAGATTAGATTAGATTAGATTACAGTGTGGAAACAGGCCCTTCGGCCCAACAAGTCCACACCGACCCGCCGAAGCGAAACCCACCCATACCCCTACATTTACCCCTTATCTAACACTACGGGCAATTTAGCATGGCCAATTCACCTGACCCTGCACATCTTTGTGACTGTGGGAGGAAACCGGAGCACCCGGAGGAAACCCACGCAGACACGGGGAGAACGTGCAAACTCCACACAGTCAGTCGCCTGAGGCGGGAATTGAACCCGGGTCTCTGGCGCTGTGAGGCAGCAGTTCTAACCACTGTGCCACCGTGCCGCCCACTAATATGGACTTATATGTCAACTTTTATAGTTGTTTATCTGTAGCTAGAATGTATTTATTTGGAGTAAATAGTAATTCTTGAGTACAGAAACTTAGCTTGTGTTGTTTATTAACCTTGGAAAAGGTTGATTGGAGAATTTGAATATATTTATAAAATATTCAACTTCTGTTATAGCCCCGTGCATCCTGAGACTTGAATTCAGCATGCTACCCCAGTGAGACATGACACAGTGCTGTTCCAGGACTGAGATTATTAATCTCCAAAGACTACAGATACTTCCCTTTGTGCTAGACATGACTCCAAACAGGGGGGACCTTTAGCCCCCATGTCCAAATTATCTGCAGTATTGTTGACTTGGATCTTATACTCCACAACCACTTGATGAAGGAGAAGTGCTCCGAAAGCTAGTGCTTCCAAATAAACCTGTTGGACTATAACCTGGTGTTGTGTGATTTTTAACTTTGCTGAATCATTGGAGGTCTTTGATGCCAAACTTGGTCAAATGCTGCCATAATGTAAAGAGCAGTCACCCTCATCTCACCTCTGAAATTCACCTCTTTTATCCATGTATGGACCAAAACTATAATGAGGTCAAATATTGTATGGCACAATCAAAGCCTGAGTACCATTGAACGGGCAATAGTTGAGGAAGTTCCATATTTTAATAACCCCTCATAAGACTTTGCTGCTGATTGAGCATAAACTGATAGGGTGGAAATTTGTCTGGTTTGAATGTCCTGCCCATTGTGGACATTTGTTCAATAAAGGTATAGGTGTACCAGTCTTTCAGAGGCCATTCCATGTTGAAAATGTGAATTGCTGAATCTCCTGTACCAACTTCATGAAAGAGATGTTGTTCTACACAATGTGCAATGGAAGATGAGACCTGTCTTTTAGTGCAATGGGAAAAGGATCACCAATGCTGTGTAAGTCATTTATAATCAGTATTAAGTAGAAAAGCTTGAGTGGTTTTGAATCTTCTGCATTCCTCAGTTGCAGAAGAAATTTAAATTGACACATTGCACATTGACTCGATTGTCATTGATGGAATTTTCCCCCTAGAAATACAGCAGGATATTATAGATCTTCCATTCACTCTCAGGAGAAGGCAGGAAAACAATACACCAAAGGTGAAGGGATCGAATTGTAACATGGAATTTGGAATTCCTAATGTTAAATTTCTATTTCACGAAAGAATGGAAGCAAATGAAGATACCATTGCTGTTGATGATATGTTGGAGGAAGAGGTCTTGAATCTTGCTATGTACTTTGAGGACTGAGTAAATGATGGCCTTGATCACAGCTTTGAGAAAAAATAATATTTCAAATAAGTCAATAAACACTGAATAATTCAGCAAATTTATCCCACTGAAGACACCAATGTCATGTAGTAGCAGCAACACAATCATAATCTGAGACAGAAACTTCATTATGTGAGGAATTGCCAGAACTTGGTTATCTATTACTAACATAGCTCTTGTGAAGCAAATGTCTGATAATGGTATTGAATCATCTAAGCTTCCAAGCACATCTGAAGATCATAATAGCGCAGCTGAGCAGCCAATTGATTTAAATCCCGATGGAGGTGTCCAAGAGTGGAATGTCCTCAGTTTTAAATTTATGCAATTGTTGATGATAGTATAATCTTACTTAATGGTGGAGTTCCTCAGATGTCATTGTCTGCAGAGGTGCAGCCTCAGGTTGAAGAGACTGTGAAAGTAGTAGCACAACAAGCAGGAAAAGAAATTATTTTTAATTCGAGTAATCGTGGGAACTTTGTTCCTTGTTTTGTTCTTCTTTTCATCTACCTGATTGATTCCTCAATGAGGTGTTGAGCAGTTCATTCATCATCACAGCAGCAGCGGATGATATATTGGTGAAATTCTTCTTGCGAAGTGAAAGTGCTTCAAATAATTAAACTACTTCTTTAATGTTTTCCCAGTGTGCAAGAAGTAATAAAGGAAAAGCAGAAATGAGAAGTCATGTTTATTGTTTTAATTTTTATGGTGTTTTGTGATGCAGGGCCTGAAGAGTTTTCTCTTGATTCAGTTCTTCTTTGATCACTCTTCATTGATCATGTTTTGGAGGCAAAAGCAATGTCTGAGCTGTAATGATGATGGATCAGAACCCCAAAATACCATGGATATTCCTGACTATTAACATTAATTCCAATATGTTTCTTTTTTAAAAATAAAATGGTATTGCTACAGTTAAAACAGAGACTGCAGATATAAATTTAGTTAAAAATCACACAATACCTGGTTATAGTTCAACAGGTTTAATTGGAAGCACTGGCTTTTGGAACACTGCTCCTTCATCAGATAGCTCTGTGTCTGGAACCCTTCAAAGTATGGATTTTAATTGGAGAATTTGGAAGGTTTCACCACAGCTATTTCAGCAGTCACCCAGGAAAAGTTAAACAATAACAGAGCTAGTCTAATTCCTGGTAGAACTCTGAATGCTACAGGAAGGACAGAAAGTGGGGCTGGGGCAAGAGAGGAGGGTGAGTGGTGGTTTTGATTAGGGATAACATTACGGCTGTATTTAGGGAGGATATTCCTAGGAGTACATCTGGGGAAGTAATTACTGTAGAATTGAGAAATAAAAAAGGGATGATCACCTTATTGGGCTTGTACTATCGACCCCCAATTAGTCAGAGGGAAACAGAGAAGCAAATTTGTGAGGCGATCTCAATTATCTATAAGAATAATAGGGTGGTTATGGTCAGGGATTTTAACTTTCCAAATATATGCTGGAACTGCCATTGTGTTAAGGGCTTAGATGGAGAGGAATTTGTTAAGTGTGTAGAAGAAAATTTTCTGATTCAGTATGTGGACGTACCTACTAGACAATGTGCAAAACTTGACTTACTCTTGGGAAATAAGGCAGGGCAGGTGACTGAGGTGTCAATGGGGGAGCAATTTGGTGGCCAGTCATCATAATTTTGTTAGGTTTAAAAAGTGATGGGAAAGGATAGAACAGATCTAAAAGTTGAAGCTCTAAATTGGAGGAAGGCCAATTTTGATGGTTTTAGGCAAGAACTTTCAATAGGCGGTTAGGGACAGATATTCGGACTAAAGCAATGGCTGGCAAATAGAAAGTCTTCAGAAATGAGATAACAAGAATCCAGAGACAGTATGTTCCTGTTAAATGAAGGGGAAGGCTGGTAGGTGTAGAGAATGCTAGATGACTAGAGAAATTGAGGTTTTGGTCAAGAATAAGAAGGAAACATATTCAGATATAGACAGCTAGGAACGAGTGAATTCCTGGAAGAGTATAAAGGCAACAGAAGTATACGTCAGAGAGTAAATCGAGTGCAAAACTGGAGACATGAGATAGCTTTGACAAACAGGGTTAAGGAGAATCCAAAAGGATTTACAAATACATTAAGGTGAGAAGAGTAACTAAGGAGAGATTAGGGACCCTTAAATATCAGCAAGGCTGCCTATGTGTGGAACTGCAGGAGATAGGAGAGATACTAAATAAGTATTTTGCATCCATGTTTACAGTGGAGAAGGGTATGGAAACTAGAGAACTTGGGGAAATAAATAATGGCATCTTGAAAACTATCAATATTACAGAGGAGTTGATACTAGATATCTTAAAATGCATAAAGGTGGATAAATGCCCAAGACCTGATCAAGTGTAATCTGGAGCTCTGTAGGAAGCTAGGGAGGTGATTGCTGGGCCCTTTACTGAGATATGTCTATCATCAATAGCCACAGGTGAGGTCCTGGAAAACTGAGTTTGGCTAACATGGTGCCATTATAGAAGAAAGGTGGTAAGGAAATGGCAGGAAACTATAGACTGGTGAGCCTGACATCAGTAGTTGGCATGTTGTTGGAGGGAATCCTGGGGGAGAGGATTTATATGTATTTAGAAAGAAAATGACCAATTAAGGATAGTCAACATGACTTTGTGTGTGGGAAATCGTGTCTCACTAACTTAATTGAAATGTTTGAAGAAGTAATGAAGAGGATTGATGAAAGCAGAGTGGTGGATGTGATATATATGGACTTCAGTAAGGCATTAGACAAGGATGTTCATGGTAAACTGGTTATCAAGGTTAAATCAAAAGGAATACAGGGAGAATTATCAATTTGGATATCGAACTGATTTGAAGGTAAGAGGTAGAGGGTGGTGTAGAGGGTTGCTTTACTGACTGGAGGCCTGTGACCAGTGGTGTGCCACAAGGATTAATGCTGGGTCCACAGATTTTTGTCATTTATATAAATGTTTTGGATGTGAATATAGGAGGTATGATTAGTGAGCTTGCAGATGACACCAAAATTGGAGGCGTAGTGGACAGTGAAGAAGGTTACCTCAGAGTACAATGGGATCTTGATCAGATGGGTTAATGGGCTGAGGAATACCCGAAGAGTTTAATTTAAATGAATGTGAGGTGCTGCATTTATGAAAGGCAAATCAGGTTAGGACTTCTACACCTAATGGTAAGGTCCTAGGGAGTGTTGCTGAATAAAGAGACCTTGGAGTGGAGGGTCATAGTTCCTTGAAAGTGGATGCACAGTTAGATAGGATAGTGAAGAAGATATTTCTTATGCTTTCCTTTATTGGTCAGAACATTGAATATAGGAATTGGGGGTCATGTTGTGGCTGTACAGGACAATGGTCAGGCCACTTTGGAATAGTGCTTTCGATTCTGGCCTCCCTGCTATAGGAAGAATTTTGTGCAACTTGAAAGAGTTCAGAAAGATTTATGAGGATGTTGCCAGGGCTGGAGAGTTTTAACTATAGGGAGAGGCTGAATAGGCTGGGGCTGTTTTCCCTGGAGCATCTGAGGCCGAGGGGTGAACTCAGAGAGGTTTATAAAATCACGAGGGCATGGCTCCTGTCAGAAATACTGAGCTTTTTCTTAATGTTAGATAGAATGAGCTGAGTAGCAATTTGAGTATGACTGTTGCTTCTTGGAAAATATGGCTCAGTTCTCTTTTTACTTTGGTTTGCTCAGAGTCCACTTGCAAACCAATCAGAACTATTTTTTTCCATCAGTATAAATTGTTATTCCCTCTGAAGATTTAGTATTAATCACAATAAATGTCTACACATTGTAAGAAAGTGTTTGCTTTCCATAATATTTCACATGCAGTTTGTCTCCTAGCTGGAGTGGTGTAGCTTTTTGTTTGCATTTGTTTTCATTCAGTCCTTTAATTTTGAGGACTATCAAATATGTGTTGCTCGTTGGCTCCAGACTGTATCTCAGGAAGATGTACACGTTAGATGTGTGAAGGTACACATAGCTGGAGGCTTTCCGCTGGTTGAATGAAGAGTCACTCTGTAATTTTGAAGAACTCCTTCTTCCATGACTTGCTATTGGTGGGATCCTGCGTGTGATTTTTCAGTGAGTAAGATGCTGGCAGCTTGCAAATTTGCTTAAGTCATTGTTTAACTCATCGCTGAATGAAGGTCCACAACTGTTTTCTTGGAGCTGCAGCTGGTATTTGTACAATTTGTTAACAGCCATCATTTGATCAAGTTTGCAGCCTGTTTGTGTTATGTAGTCCAAATAGATTGTGTGCTGAGGCTGAGAATAAAATGACCACATTGCCTGATAAGCAGAAGCAGATAAGTCCAGACTTCCAAAGCATTTGTACAATCATGAGGTCTTGCAATGGTTTCAACTTTCAGTAGATCAGTTAATACTTCTTCATTGCTGAATACATAAACAAATAATTTAAATAATTTCATTGACAAATAATTGTCTTTGTGCAAGGTTAGATTGTATTCTTTAAAACATTGTTCAGGGATGATTTGAGTTTACATTTAGTGTGATCAGACATGAGAATGTCATGAAAGATATTCAACATACTTTCAAGGCCTTGCAGCACAGATTGAATCAAATACTGAAGTAGCTCCACAAAGTTCATTCTGTAGCCGAGCTTTTTATATCTACAAAGCTTGATACAAATAGGGATCAATGTAAGAGATCTTAATTCCTTCGCAAGCCTGATCAAGGAATCAGGATCAGATTTCTGTCAAAGAAAAGCTTCTCAGCAGTGATCCAAGAGGAATTTTGCCAATCCCCAATTTAAAATGGTGCTTCCAGAAACCTTCTTCTGAAAGACACTCACTCTGATGCTGCTACAACCTTCTTTATTAGCTTATTGTCCATTCATCCATTGCACATACTCCAACAGTGCACATCCTCCAAAGGCAGCCTTGAATGATCACTATACTACAATCGGGAAGGTGGCCCTCTGGAATAAGTTTCAATAGGAAGCTCACAGGATTTAGATTACTTCAAATTTGTTTCAGTTTACCTAATTAAAAGTTTCAAATTAATTGTTTCAAACTAGACTGTTTAAATATTCCAAGTTTTACAAATATACACCATAGGGCAGAGCATGGTCACTGAATTAATGAATAATGTCTGTTTTCATTAAGTATTATCAACTACAACTCAAGATTTTACAACTGAAAGCTATTTAAGTAACAAATAAAAGACAGCAAAATTATAACTATCAGAAATACCAGACAGACTTCAAACTGCATCCAAAGCCCAGCTCTGGAATTGTACACCCTCTTTGAGATCAAACATGTCAGACAGATGTCCCTGACTAACTGGCCTGGTGTTTAGTTTGATCTAACCTCCAGCTGATGTTGGGCTAAGGCTTCACTACTGTCAGTTATCTAAGGGGAGAAGGTAGATTGCCACCACCTATTCTGAAACAATTAGAGACTTGCAATAAACGCTGATCTAGACAGTGACACCCACATTCTATTAATGATTTTTTAAAAGCCCTCAGATATCTCAAGAACCTCTACAGTGTACATCAATCACTGCATTTAAAACTCTTATTTATTCATCCCTTTTGGGATTAACCTCTCCTCTGCCCATTAAATTGTTGTTGTCAAAAGTCAAATTGCTAATCATATAGTAAACTTAATTTGATTAGTCTCTCACTCTAAGACATTATAGTGTTTCATAATGTTCATTTTAAATGAACAGTATCTTATTCAGATGTGTGTTTTTTTGCAAGATCAGTTATGGTGATAGAAATTAGCTGAAGGCGTCTTATCTGTTTAATTCTTACATACTGTTTGTAAGCTGTTAATAAAAATACAGTTTTAGATTATTAAGACTTATAAAAAATTAATAGTACAGAAAAAAAGTATTTATTCACTGTTGATCAATAATCATGTATTCTTCAATTAAATATATAATTGAAGTGTTCCTAACATCATTCCAAGCTGCTCCTCATAATTTGCATTGACAATATTCCAGAATTGTCAACTGTGACACAATAAAAGTGAAGCAGGTTATTCACAAAATAGTGTTCTGGCTTTGTTAGATCAGTAAAGTACGCGTGTTTGTAAAACTTCTCTAAAAATCCTAGATCATCTAAATCTTCAATTAAAATGATTACACTTACTGTTTCTGCCATTTGTATCATGACCCTGCTGCTGCCTGGAACTCCCTCCCACAGTACTGCTTCTCTTCCTTATAGGGACATGATGTTCGGATGGATCAGTCCTATGCCAGATGGACTTTATCTCCTTTGCCTGCATTTTCCGAGCAGCTCATTTCCTCAAAACAGTGCTCTTTCTATTCCTTCAGCAGCAAGTCCAGTTGCTCCTCTGTTTCTCTTGAAGGATGGCCTCTCCCACCGCTCCCCCAGTGGTGCTACATTCACTGCCCCCCCACCCCCCTCCCCCACCCCCTGCATCTCCTTTGCCACAATGGTCTCCATTCACATCTTTCTTTCCACCACACATTTCATGTGGTTGTATGTCTGCCTTGCAGAGTTAGCACTGATTGCTCTACTCCCTGCCACTTCCTTTAACCAGGTGGAGTTTTGAATCCTCAGGATCTAACATGCCAGTAATAAAATCCTGAAAGAATCGCAGATTTTTAAGTTGGAGTCTAAGCTACCTTAATTCACACCGGGTTCCATATTTGTGTGAATTCTGCCATCCAATGGCTCCCACCACACCTAAAATTCAGAAACATCTTAACATCAAACTTCCTTTTGAACACATCCTCAACTTGCTGAAAGTTTCTTGTACTTTCTGTTTCTATTTTGTATTTAAATAATATCATCATGATCTTAACCACATCCTTCACAAGGCACTCTTTTGGCATTTCTCTTTAGAATGGCAGCCAAATGAAGGTATTACAATTTCCCTTTAGCTCTCAATGTTTATTGCCTTTCAACACAGCAACAAAGTCTCGTGGAAGAACTTCTCATCTTTGGACTGCAGCCAGTGTGTCATCATATCAGGCTGTGATTCTGCAACCAAGGTCACTAAAGGACAACTGAATGAGTGGTAGTTGTTCTTGTTTCATAACTATAAAATTACAGTGGAAGTTGACCTGTTGCCTCTATGACACAACCATGTCACTTTTTAACTTCCCTGTGTGTTGACAAGCAGTAAAATTGGCCTTTGCAGCTTACTTAAAAGTCAGTCAGATACCAATATTTTGTACGTGGGTCCTATCTTCCAAACTAAGAAATGCTGGGACAAAAGCGCAGCTGGAAAACATGTGTAAAGTCAATTTCAAAATACAGGAAATGGTAACAAAAAATTTAGAGGATATTTTATGCTGAAATAATAAAATTAGAAGAGGTAGAAGACAAATTGAGAATATAACATAAGGACAGGATATGTAGAAGGGAATATTTAGAATCACTTCCAAATAGTTTCCATTATAGCAGCTGATTTCCTGTGGCATTTGAATACAGGTGTAATAGAGACTCAGTAAACCTTGTTAGCTGTCTCTTTAGCAACACAGCTTAGATGCTTCCTGGGAGCCTGTGGTAAACAGATTTTGCTGACGGTTAAAGGTTAATTGGTATAAATATTCAAAATTCCTCCAGGTTGACCAATGTTTAGTTCCTCTCCTTATTATTTTAACAATCCTTTAAGGTTATTTAAAGGACAGTTAAACCTGCCAGTGGTAACTGAGTTTCTTTTTTTTTGTGAATATGTATGGCATTGACCACAGGGTTTTGGGGGCATTTTGTATGATGGACAGTCATCAAACTTTTATGACAACTTTCACACATATGCCTTTGTGTGGATCTATGAATCAAACATGTTGTCTGAGTGATGGTAAAAATGCCGACTTAAAAGGTTGAGGCCGTAGAATTCTAACAAAGATAACCTACAAGTAAAAAAGTAATTTTGGAAAGGTAGGATTGAAATATCCAAGTTTTTTGATTTGGACTGGGTGGCTCATACTATAAATAGCAACATTTCATAAAACTATTACTAATACTTGAGAGAATTTAACAAAATGATAATAGGTTAGTTTGAATATTAATATGTGGGAGATGAAAACTCAGCATACAAATCATGGAATTCAATGAATTACATTGGAATTTAATATTTGTTTGGTTGTATTGTGCAGCTGCTTAAAATATATTCAAAGCGTTAGTGTTAAAATGTTGCACAGCATTAGTACCAATGTCAAAGATATTATGAAAGCCTTCTCCTTTGCATGTTAATTACCATATATACATATCATTACCTTAATTTATGAAGTGATAGCATTTCACATAAGGTGTAAAGGTGATATGAACAGAATACATGTTTAAGCTCATTATAGCAAGTAAAATTTTGACACAGAATATGTCCCCAATTTTGTTTTCTTGTTGGCTGCTATGAATTCCATTCTTTTTGTTATTGCGATATAATTAGATGAGTGCTATTTTGAGTGTAATGTGGTGTGAGTTTGCACTGTATTTCTCCAGCAAGTGTTTTTTGCAAGTGACAATGACTCGCCACAACAACTAATATTTTTATATTTTCTGCCACCACTTTGTTCACAGAGTGGTAAACTCAGGGTAGCTTATTTTATATTTATTTAAAGTGAAATGTGATGTCGATCAATGCGTAATTAGGAGAAAGAGTTGCCATTGCAAACGCAGCAGAGGTGCACTAGCAAACATAGGAGACATAGAAGGTAGGAGTAGGAGAAATATAAACACAAGACTGTCATTCAGATGAAACAAAAAAACAGCCAAGTGGTAATTCATGCAATAACTATACTTGAACTTGGAATAGCTCTACAATTTGGAACAATATATTTCAATAAGAGAATATGCTTTCAAATATAGTCTATCACAAATTAAAATGAACTAAATTTATATTAATGTGATTTAAAAAGCACATAGATATACCAACACAAGATGAAGTGCTGTGGTCTGAAATTAAAACAGGAATTACTGGGGAAACTCAGCAGGTCTGGTAGCATCTGTGGGAAGAAAGCAGAGTTAACATTTTGATTTCGGGGACTCAGAACTAAAATATAGCAGTTGCTGCAGTCAAATACAAATCCTAAAATCTGGGTTTTTGTAGTGTTTTTATTAAAGTCCTCCATTTATAGATCTCTAAATAACAGACAGTCTTTGTTCAATTACCAAAAATTTGTTTTGGTCAGTACTTTTAACTTCTGTAGTGTTAAAATAACAGCACATCACATAACACAAAAGTTTAAAAATTTGTCAATTTATTTGAAAATTTTGGTGACTTACCTATATTGGTGAGAATTTAAGGATTTGTTTTTTTTTCATCCTAGTGTCATATTGAAGTGAATGAAGTGTCATGTAATACACATGTGAGTATTGAACATTGCAAACCTTTGTAAGATTGTGAATTTCAGATAATGAACAGAATTTTCAGTATTTTGCTTTGTCATAAATCAGGTAATCACAGACTGAACTCCCATTAACCTCTTCATTGCCTTTTCTTTCCATTGACTTCAATTTAATGAAAAATTGGGCAAGGTGCAGAGTAGACATCAATATATGAATTTGTCATTAAATTCAGCTCAACTCCAAATAGTCATAGATCTTGTGCACAAAAAGCAGAAAGCTGGCACATGTGTACAACATGTAATCAGAAATACTAGTGGAATAAAAACAGAAATTGCTTGAGAAACTCAGCAGATCTGGTAGCATCAGTGGAAAGAAAACAGAGTTAACATTTCAGGTCCAGTGACTCTGCTTCCCTCTCTTTCATAGAATATGAATTGAACATGCAGGGAGCCAGAAGATGCACTTATGGATGGATTTGGTGCTGTTTAAAATTTTTGAAGAAAATAAATGATCATGGGATAGTGGACAGCCTGGATAGAAGATTGGCTAATTGTCAGAAAACAGAGGGAATGCATGAATGGCTCTTTCGTTGGCTGCATATGATGAGTGGAGTCCTGTAGGGGTCTGAGCTCAAGCCTGAATGATGTATAATTGACAACAGTGACTTAAATGATGGGAGAAATGACTTGGTAGCTAAATTTGGAGACAACTATAAAATTGGTAGGGAACGTATATTGTGAAGAAGACATAAGGAAATTGCAGACAGGCAAGGAGGCAATGGCCTAGTGACATTACTGCTAGACTGTTAATCTAAAAATCAACTAATGTTCTGAGGACCTGGGTTTAAATCCTATCACACCAGATAGTAGAATTTGAATTCATTGAAAAATATTTCAAATTAAAAATATATTCGTGACAACAAAACCATTGTTGATTGTTGGAAAAACCCATTTGGTTCACTAATTTCCTTCAAGGAAGTAAATCTACAATCCTCACCTGGTCTGGGACCTACATGTGACTCCTAACCTACATAATGTGGTTGACTCTCAATTATCCTCTGAAATGGAATAGCAAACTATTCAGTTGTACCAATCACTACAAATCTCTTCAAGGGCAACGAGGGATGGGCAATAGTGATGCCCACATCCCACAACTGAATAATAAAAAAAAACTGATAGTTTGACTGAATGGACAAAACTCTTGCAGAAGGAGTATAACATGGGAAAATGTGAAACTGGTCATTTGGTTAAGAAGAATTTAAAAAGTGGAATATTATTTAAATGAAAAATAACTGCAGAATGCTGAGGTGCAGAGAAATGTATTACATGTTCTAGTGCATGAGTGAGAAAAAATTAATATGTAGATACTCACAAAGGCTAATGAAATGCTATCTTTCTTTACAAGAGGAATTAATCAGAACAGCTGACCATAGGAACAGGCCCAGTCAGTGATACTTACATCCTATGAACGAACAAAAATGTAAATGTAAGCAGCTAATGTCAGTTACACATGACATTAGTGAAACCACTTCTTAAATACTTTGTGCATCTTTAAAGGTCGTCTTGTTTAAGGAAGAATGTAAATACACTGGAGACAATTCAAAGCAGGTGAACTGGAATGAAACCTGAAATCTCTGTGTTGTTTGGGGAAACATTGAAAAACTGGGCTTGTTCCCATTGGAATTTAGAGGAGTGAGAGGTGATTTAAATGAAGTGTTCAAGATCCTGAATGGCCTTGATAAAGTAGAAATGAAAATGATGCTTTTTTCTTGCGTGTTAGTCCAGAACTATGGGCCCTGTTTTAAAATTCAGGACAGAGATGAGGAGGAATGTTTGCTGTCAGAGCATTGTGCAACATGGGAACTCCTTGCTTCAAAAGGAACTGGAGCCAGAGTAATTGATTATTTTTAAGACAGAGGTAGATAGATTTTTGTTAGGCAAAAGAATCAAATGTTATAGGGGTAGGTGGGAATGTGGAACTTGAAACAGAAGCAGATCAACTACAATCTATTGATTGGCAAAGCAGTCTTCAGGGATCCAAATGGTTTACTTATGTTCAAATTGCTTATGGCTGTAGATTGGACTCAAATATTAACTCTTTCTCTCTCCACAGATCCTGCCAGACATGTTAAATTTTTCCAGCACTCTCTGTTTTCATTCAGATATCCAGCGTCTACAATGATTTATTTCAGTTTATATCTTTTTGTCTGATCTAGGTCAGAAATAGTGATTCCAATCCAGGTTACAAGATTCAAGCGAATGTGACTGGAGATATTCTGTCGAGAGTTGAAATAAAAAGGGATGGTAATGTCTTTCGAGAGATCATTGTTGCTAAAGAGTCAACTGGAGTTGCACATTCGAACCATGTGGATGTCCTGAGACAGCACACTGAGACCATAAGACTACAAGAGCAGCTACTGTGCAGGAATTTGAAACTCTCAATGTTCAGTTACATGGCATCTCAAACCGTCAAAAAAGTCCCCAATCCTGAGATAGGGTCAAAAACTTTGGTAGATTCTGACTTACTTACCTGAATAACTAGTCAGGAAAAGTTATAAAAATTAAATGTGCTATAACTCCTGGCTAACTATTGAACTGATCCACTGACAACCAGTGATATTCCCTCTGAGTAGTCCCCAAATCCACATAGACATCACTTCTCTCCCCTTATCTGATTCCCCAAAACAACATCCTAGGAGTGGCGATCACCAACAAACTGTCCTTGATGTGATGGTCAAGATAGCACAATAATGCCTCTTCTTCCACAGGAGGCTAAGGAAATTTGCCATCTCCATAAGGACCCTCACCAACGTTTACAGAGGCACCATAGAAAGTATTCTATCTGGATGCATTACAGGTTGGTACATCAACTGCTCTACCCAGGACCATAAGAAACTGCAGAGAGTTGTGAACACAGTCCAGACCATCATCCAAGCCAACCTTCTATCCATGGACTCCGTCTACACTTCTCGCTGCCTCAGAAAAGCAGCCATTATCATCAAAAAACCCTCTACCCCGGTTAAAATCTCTTCCAATCTCTTCTATCAGGCAGCAGGTACAAATGCTTAAACACATATACCAACAGATTCAAGAACAGCTTCTTCCCCACTGTTTTGAGATTTCTGAATGGACCTCTCAAATTTCAAATCTAATGTTCATCTTGTTTCTTGTGCACCGTCATGCAGCCATAATTTTGTGTTCCTCCCTCTGTTCAATCATCCTGTGATCTTTGTATGTTATGATCAGCCTGTACTGCACACAAAACAAAACTTTTCACTGTACCTGGGTACATATGACAATAATAAATCAAATTCAATAATACGTTGACCTCCTACAGACACCCAACCTCCCCTCCCCACTATGGCAATACCCCCAAGAATGTACTTGACCCTCTCCTGACTCTCCCCAATAGGCAGACAATCACCTTCCCTGCACCTTGACATACTCATCCTTCCATCCAGCCAAGCTGGGCTTCCCATGGGTATACAACACACCTGACCCCACCCCATTCAACATTCCCTGATGTACTCTTTATCACCAACCCAATCCCTCTCCAAATTCCCTAAAACTCCTCAATTCTCCAGAATGGACTCATCACAACAGCTCCTGATTCCCCCTTCCCCCATTGACCTGACCCGCTTGACCTAAAGTAGGTCCTCACCCACTTTCCTCCCAACTTTCCAATCTAACACCTCACCACACCTCATCCTGGTATAGCGTCCATAAGACAGATGTTTTGCCACCAATAAGACTGAGGAAGAGAGAGAGGTATACAGTTCTCAAGGGAAACAATGTATAATTCGACTAGTCAACACAAAATTAATGGGACAATCAGACTTTGATTCTCATATTTAGAAGACGAACAGCAGGAGGATTTTGTAAGATTAGTTTAAAAAGTATAATCTGTAGAGATACACATGAACATAGTACATTAGCTAATATGAACATAGGAGAGTTATAGAATAGAATCCCTACAGTGCAGAAAGACGCCCATCAGGCCTACACACTGACCTTTCAAAGAGCATCCCACCCTCGAAAAGGGTGTTTGCCATGTATCACTCACGTTACCTACACATCTCGTTTCTATTTAGCATGGGCAATCCACCTAACCTACACATCTCTAGACTGGGAGAAAACTAGAGCACCTGGCGGAAACCCACACAGAGAATATGGAAACAGAGCTAACCAGATCCCCGGGAGTGATGGTAAATAAGTTTATGTATAATACAAAGATTGGCTGGGTGGTTGACAGTGAGGGGGAAGGTGTAAGGTTACAGGACGATGTAAACGGATTGGTCAGATGGACAGATCAGTGGCAGATGGTATTTAACTTTGATGAATGTTAGGTGATTCACTTTAGAAGAGGGAACAAGGCAAGGGAGGACTCAATGAATGGCAGGGCACTAGGAAGCTCATAGGAATGGAGTGATCTTGGGATGCTTGCCCACAGATCCCTGAAGGTGGCAGGACAAGCTAATAAGACAAATAAGAAGGCATACAGGACACTGGCCTTTATCATTGGTGGTGTACATTATAAGATCAGGCATGTCATGTTAGAGCTTTACGAAACTTTGGTTAGGCCATTACTGAGATATTTTGTGCAGTTCTGGTCACCACTCTACAGGAATGGGATCGCACTGAGAAGGTGCAAAGCAGATTCACCAGAATGTTCCCTGGGATGGAGCATTTTAGCAATGAAGAGAGGTCAGATAAGCTTTGGTTATTTTCTTTGGAGCAGAGAAGGTTGAAGGGATCCTGAGAATTGTATAAGATTGAGGGGCATGGACAGGATAAAAGTGGCATATCTCTTAGTTGACGGGTTAATAACAAAGGACATAATTTTAAAATGTAAGTCAGGAGAATTTGAGGGAAATTTGTTTCAGCCAGAGAGTGGTACGAACCTAGAATGCAGTGCCTGAGAGGGTAATTGGGGCAGGAAAACTCACAGCCTTTAAAAATAAATGCTTGGATGAGCAAGTGACATGTCATAACTTTCAAGGCTATAGGCCGAGTGCATGAAAGTGGGACCAGTATAAGTAGTAGCTTATTTTTCTTGTACAGATTTGATGGGTCAAAAGGCCTCCTCAGCACTATAAGATTCTATGCATACTTGACCTGGAAATAGATGCAAAAAGGAAAGGAGTTAAAGTAAGGAAGCAATTTGGAAGATAGCAAAGCAGAGACTGGAGCAAGAACATGCTCAGCATGTCATGTCAGAGAGCTAGATTCCTAAATGATCAGATTCCATGATTACGACAGCTGTCATTATTTTCTCCTTTTTTCCCAAGTGATTGACTGTCCAGACTTAGACATGCTATTTGAAGATAAAGGTAAATATACCAGATTTTGGTGACTATAAAAAAATGGGACTTACGAATTCACAAGCTGTGGGAAAGAAATGCACCATTGTGGAGAAGATTGAATGGGCAGAATCCTGTTTACAAGGAAGCTGCTGCCTATTTAGAATCAACTGAAGTTTTGAAGGAAAAGTACAGAAGGAAATTCTCTGTTTGGCAGAACTCTGTGGCTGCAATTGATGCCAGACAGGAAGAGTGGACTAAATCAGAATTCTGTGAGACATTTTTGCAGTTTCTATTCCATGTAACTGATAGTTTGCAACAGATACCTGCTTGCCGATTGTTATGTAAGTTATGTTGATTCTGATTTGTGTTAAAGCTACAAAAAGTGAAATCTTGTTTGATAACTACTTTGTTTCAAAATTATTTAGTAAGTTTTGAGTATTTTAGTTCTTTGCATCTCAAAGGCATCAAAAGACCCACAATCAAATTAAACAAATTCTATGTTTTTCAAGTTTATACACAACAAACCATGGAAGAAACTAAAATATATTCAAATCCCAACCTACCAGCATTGAAATTTCCTCCAAATTATTTGAATTCTTAGTGCTGGCGATTTCTACCACCTGTTCAAAATAAAAGTAAACATATAAATAAAATTTGTAGAGAAGCAGAATTATGCTCCACGTGAACCTCTGTTTACCCTACTTGAGGTAACCCGATTCCTTGATACAATTATCTGTGTGCTACTTATATGCAACCATTCTGTTCAAAATGCAACCTCTCTTAAAAATTCCTCACATCTTATAAATTTCATTTCTTTTTGAACAGGCTACACAATGAAGAAAAAGTACTCTGTAGATTTTGCACTGAGCAAATTATGCTCAAATGGTGGTGTGAAAGAGAATGGGAAATAGGAAATAAAATGATTGGGAAATATAATGTGAAAAAGGATAGTTTTGTGAAGGCATGGGAAATATGTTTAGGCACGGTGGATTAACATGGGAAATGCAGGGCTCAAGTTGGAGGGTGTGGATCTGAGTGGGCTGCTCTTCAGAGGGTTGGTGTGGACTTGATGGGCTGAATGGCCTGCTTCCAAACTAAAGGGTTTGTACGATTCTGTACTTGGGATTCTTAGGCAGATGTGACCCTTTTTAATTTAGCTCTATTCACTTTACATGTTGTCTGAGAACATGCTATCCACTGGAAGTTTAAAAATTATTAAAACAAGGCACTTTGCTGAATTGGACACATAAGTTGATTTCTTACAGTGTGTGTTAAAATATGACACAAATTAAATTCCTCTCCAGTTACATCAAATAAGTGATAACAGCACAGAAAATATTCATTAGCTTTAGCAGTCTGTTTTATTTCCTTCTAAGCAGTTGAAATTTCTCTGTGATGTTAATATGCTTGCCAAAGTATTCATCTCAGATTTCTGTGCACTTTTCAATGAAGTCATTAGCTCTTTCATTTTAAACTTTATTTATTTTATTTCAAGTGGGATAATAACTTGATCAGATGTTGTGCACATGAATTTAAAGCAAATATATTGACATGTTTGTTAAAAATAGCACGCTAAAGAAATTGAACCCTTAAGTGATAAGCAGATCCTTAACAAAAGAAGCCAGGAAGTCATGCAGCAATGTTTTTGATTTGAATGTGGCTAACAACCTCCAACAAAAACTATGGTATACCTATCTTTTTAATAAAATTGACATTTCCCTTGTGGCAAACATAGTGGAAAACTACACATATTTTCAGAAAACTTAATGAGAATTCTTGAGCAATTGTGAAGTTGAATTTGATGTGTTTCAAGATAATAAAGATCTCATATTTAGATCTCATTTGAGATTGACCCTCATGTATCATAACGAAAGGCAATTAGAACAAATAAGCCTTGGAACTCATATCTACTAAGACTGTTACAGAGAGAATTTCTCATCCAAAATTGCTGTAAAGTTTTTTTTAAAACTGTACAGTTCTTGGCAGAGTTACTAAATGATGAAGGATCATTTTAAATTCAACCATCAAGCAAAAACTAGGTGAGAGCAGATCAGTATGACTTCAACGGGATATTAAAAAATGAGGTGTGAAATCAACTGAATTGCTCTCACATTTTCATTCACACCAAATCTGATCCAGAAGATTAAATAGAGTACTATCTGATTCAAATGAAAGGGGGGATGCAACCAGCAAGTTACAAAGGTTCTGTGAGAATAAACCTGCTGTTTCCTTGTCAGTAGAGGAACTCTGTTGAAATCACCGTTGGCTACTGCTTCCATTCGAAGCAGCTGTTTTCACGTGGACATGTTTGCAACAATTGCTCAGAACCGTACTTGGATACTTGTGCTCACAGACATTTTTCTGCACGTTGACCATCAATTGGCATATATAGCCATGTGTGTCTGAGTTTCTTAATTGTGTACCTGCCATAAATCCTAAGGGACTTAAAGTTAGCTCTGACTGCCTCTAGATGTTTCCACACCAATCCCTCCTTTATAGCTTAAGAATTGCTCCTATTTTATTTTTGACCTCCAAAACCAAAACCTCAGTGGAATATTGCCGTGCAGACAATTACTGCTGCAGGCTATAATTTATCCAACAGAAAACAGCATTTTCCAATCCTTTAGACAATCTATTCTGTTGCATTAACGAAAGTACATGTTCAACTTTCTCTATTTTTTTAAAAGCAGGCTATTAAGATCCTGCAGTGAATTCAAGAAGCACTGTTCTAATATACTCCCACAAACCATGGAGCGATGATGCCTTGTTCATCAGTACTTGATGACACACATTATACTTTTTTGTACTCATCACTGTATCTTTCTCAGTTGTGTCAATCTATGACATTTCTTGCTTTAGATGAATACAGTGCTATTCTTTGTACTTGGCTAGATTTTCCTTGTTCGCTGAAGGGAGCAGCTGATTGGTAAATATCGAAATGATCAGCCAAGTGATAGTACACGTCAGTCAGCTTCCTTTATTACTTGCATGCAAGGAGAGTCAACTAGCAGGGTCACAAAATCTTGGCCTGGTGAATGTGTCTTTTGACGGTTACAATTTCATTTTTATGCATGAATTGGCACCCTTCTTATTGACCAATCAAATCTTAATTTCAAGCCTTAGCAACATTCATTCCTTCAATAGGTCATCTGCCTTAAGCTCTTGCAACATCAGTTAAGTGTGGTTAAGAGCTTCTTTCACCTAACCGGAACCAGGTGTGGTTAGTGCTAGCTTCTGTTAGTACTTAGCTGCACAATTTTCTATTCTTTTTTTGATTCCTTCCACATCAGCATGCTCATCCACTTGAATTCCACCCCTGAAGAAGAAAAGGTAATCACCATCAATGGCACAGAGCAAACGCCAGCAGTCTGAGGGAAGCAAATCCTATTTATGACTGGATAAAGAAAGCTTTCAAGTTTTCAGAAAATGAGAACTCTTGACATCAGCAGTTTGTGATTTGTCAAAATGATATTTTCTGAAGTGAGCATCGTGGTTAACTGGATTTTTACTTGTAACTACAGAATTCAGACCTGTTTGTAGAATATTGAGACATCAGAAGAATGTCGATGGAGTGGGCTTTGGCTTTGGAGGCCATAAAGTATGAGCAATTCTTAAACTGTAAAGGAGGTATTGGTGTGGAAACATCGAGGGAAAGTCATAACCAATTGTGGATGGCACCGTGAGGCAGCAGTGGTTAGCACTGCTGCCTCACAGCGCCAGAGACCCGGTTTCAGTTACCGCCTCAGGCGACTGACTATGTGGCGTTTGCACATTCTCCCCGTGTCTGCGTGGGTTTTCTCCAGGTGCTCTGGTTTCCTCCCACAGTCCAAAAATGTGCAGGTTAGGTGAATTGGCCATGCTAAATTGCCCGTAGTGTTAGGCAAAGGGGTAAATGGAGGGGAATGGGTCTGGGTGGGTTGCTCTTCGGCGGGTCGGTGTGGACTTGTTGGGCCGAAGGGCCTGTTTCCACACTGTAAGTAAGTAATCTAATCTAGGTAAACCATTAGGAATGATGGTAGGTACATAATTAAGGAACTCAGATACACACTGCTCTATATAGAAATCAATGGCAGAAGAAAGTCAGTGGTCGCAAATATCAGGGACAGTTCTGAGCTATTGTTGCAAACCTCTTAGCCAACATGTTGTGACATTCCTCTGGAGTAGGTGAGACTTAAACCCAGGCCTCCTGGCTCAGAGAGAGGGACAATACCACTGCAGAGCAAAATGGTATACAATGATGTAAGGGTAAGTTCAGTGTCACATGATCATACAGAGAGTACTGGAAAGTCAGAAGCTTCAGTGAAGTCATGAGACAATGTGCAAAAGCAAAGCATTAAATAAAGACTTCTTGCATAATTCACCAAGAATGTAAGAAGCAATACTTTGAGAATAACATAATTAGGCCCCATACACAAGACAAAGCATTTTTCAGCATGGTAGTGTTGATTGTTCACTCCCCATATTGTTTTTCTGGTAAGGTATATCCCAGAGTGCTTAAGGAATTAACCCTAAAATGGTGGATGAAGTAGCAGTCATCTTCCAAGCTTCTTTAGGCTCTGGAAAAGTTCCTACAGACTGGAGTGTAGCTAATGTAACCTCTCAAATTAAAAAGAAGGTATGGAGAAAACCAAGAATTCTCGATCAAGGCAGCCTTATATCAGTAGTGAGGAAAATGCTAGAGTCTATCATTAAAGATTTAATAACTGAGAATTGGAAATCAGTAGCAGGATCAGAGTCAGCATAGATTATGAAGTGGAAATTATGCTTTACAAATCTACTGGAATGCTTCAATGGTGTAAGACATGAGTCCATAAGAACATAAGACATAGGAGCGGAAGTAAGGCCATTCGGCCCATCGAGTCCACTCCGCCATTCAATCATGGCATGATGAGTCGATGAAGAGTCCCAGTGAATGTGGTTAACTTGGTCCTTCAGGAGGCTTTCAACAAACTCCAATATAAGAGATTAGCATGTAAAATTAAAACAGATGGGATTGAGAGCAGTGTATTGAAATGGATTGAAAACCTATTGGCAGCAAAGAAATAAAGAGTAGGAATGAACGGGCCTTTTTCCAAATAGCAAACTGTGATTAGTAGAATACTACAGGATATAAGAGCTAGGACTCCAGCTGTTCACAGTATATGTTAATTAATTAGATATTGGAGCTAAATGTAATGTCTCCAAATTTGCATATGATACAAAGCTGGGTGCAAAGGTGTGCTGTGAAGAGGATGAAGAGATACTCCAGTGTGATTTGGATGAGCTGAGTGGATGGGAAAATGTGTGGCAGATGCAGTATAATGTGGATCAATGGGAGGTTATCCACTTCGGATGCAAAAACAGAAGGTAGTTTATTATTTGAGTAGCTATAAATTGAGAGAAGGGAATGTGAAATAAGACTTGAGTGGCCTCGTACACCAGTCATTGAGGGTGAGCTTGCAGGTGCAGCAGTGTCAAGAAGGTTAAAGGCTTCCATACAGAAAGGATTTGAGTACAGAAACAGGGATGTCTTACTGCAATTATACAGGACCTTGGTGAGACCACAGCTGAAATTTTGTGCGCTGTTTTGGTCTCTTGATCTGATGAAGATGTTTACTGTAGATGGAGCGCAGTGCTGGTTTACTAGCCTGTTTCCTGGGATGGCAGAACTGACTTGAGAAGAGATTGGATCAGTTAAGATTATTTTTGCTGGAGTTCAGAAGAATGTTGGGATGTCAGAGAAATACATAAGATTCAAACAGGACCAAATAAGGTAGATGAAGAAATGATGTTCCTGGTGATGAGGGAGTCCAGAACAAGATCACAGTATAGGGATATGGTGTGAGCCATTTAGGACTGAAATGAGGAGAAACTTCTTCACCCAGAGAGTGGTCAGCCTACAGAATTCAACACCACCAAAAGCAGTAGAAGGGAAAACAACATCTGATTTCAAGCAGGTGTTGAATATAGCACTTGGAACCTAAGAGATTGAAGGATACAGGGGAAAAACAGGCACAGGCTATTGAGTTGGATGATTAGCCATGATCATAATGAATGGTGAAGCAGGTTTGAAGGACTGAAGGGCCAAATTCTGTTCCTGTTTTCTACGTTTGATGTTGCCAGTAGAAGTTATGGAAATCACAAATGTTGTATACCAAATAACTGAATCAATTTCACCTATTATACCAAATCACTCAAAGTCCTCTCATGTGTTATAAAATATGAAAAAAAATCCTAGTGTGTGGTCTTAAGTAATTGTTTGATATTATTTTTCAAGGGGTCTCCAATCATTAAGTTGACATGAGGACACAGTGTAGGCATTATGATAAATTGCAATTTGTAATGTGAGACTTCAATTTTCTATCCTAGAAAGCTTCACCTTACTACACAAACTATTAATGATTGAAAAGGCCCAAAGCATAATTATTTCTGCAGCATTTGATTCAATTTAATAATACCAGGTTAATGTTTTAGATCTGTCACACTGTGTGCCTGACTTCTCTCCATACATGCATACATAGGCTGAGTACTTGCAAACTTTTCAGTTTATTCAGCATGAACAGAATTTTACTTGTATTCAATTTTTTTTTGCAAGTTATTCGCAAATGGTTGAACAAATGTTACTTTTTCATATCCAGCTATATGATTAAAATTGCAACAGGTTACTATTCCTTATTACATCAATGAATGTGATCAAAGAAATAGTACTTAAGCAACTTAAGTGACTGAAGTCTAATAGATGTCCAAGACCTGATGGCCAACATCCTGGAGTTCCAAAAGAGGTAACTACAGAAATAATGAATGCTTTGGCTGCAATTTTCCAAAATCTCTTAGATTTTGGGATGGTCTCATCAGATTAGAAGTTAGCGAATGTAACATCACTATTCAAGAAAGAAGAGTGAGAGGAATCAAGGGAGTATAAGGGAGTACGCCTAACATCAGTCATCCGGAAAGTGCTAGTATCAATAACAAAGCAAGTCTTAATAATGTACTTCAAAAAGTATGATAAGATTGCAAATAAGTCAGTAATTTTACAGAAGACAAATTATGCTTAACAAATATGTTAGAGATTTTGAGGATGTAACCAATAGGAGGGATAAAGAAGATCCAAGTGTGGATACTGGGTTTTCCAAATGATATTTAATGAAATACCTCACAAAACTTTATGACACAAGATAAAGGCTCATGGAGTTGAGGGTAGTACATCATCATCAATAAATGATTGGTTAGCAGATAGGACACGTAAAGTTAGTATAAATAAGGCATTTACAAATTGCCAGTGTGTGACTATTGCATTTCCACAGGGATTAGTGCTGAGGTTTCAGATAGTTATAACTTTAAATAATGATTTTGGCAAAGAAAAGAGGCTAATGTATCTATGACTGTAAATATTACAAATCTAGGTGGGAAAGCAAGATGTGCGATGGACCTGAAAAAGAGATATGAGCAGGTTAATGAGTGAGATATAATGTGGAAAATGGACTATATTATAGCGATGTGTGAAATTCTTCACTACAATAAAATACGGACTTTTGTTTTAATGATATAGTGTTGAAGTTCAGAAAGTATTTGGTGTACTTGTACATGAAAACAAACAAGCTATCATGCAAGTACAGCAAACAATTAGGAAAGCAAATTGCATATTGGACTTTATTGTAAGAGCATTTGAGTATAAGATTAGGAAACTATTCCTACATTTGTATAGGGCTTTGGAGAGCCCACACTTCCACAACAGTCCAATTTCACCCTTCATTCTTAAGGAAGAATATGCCTGCATTGGAGGTAGTACATCAAAGGTTTACTATATTCTTTATTACTGCTAATGCTTCACTTTTCTTAAGCTGACTAAGTCTGTAGTCAGTCTATTTCTACTTTCCCAGATATTTTATTTCATGCTTTCCTTCATTGTTGCCAGTGGTCCAGAGCTATTGTGTTCCCGATGTTCTTGAATTTCCAGTTATTGGATGAAAAGGGTGACACTATAAGACTCACATTTAAATTTTTTATATCATAAAAATTAAAACACTACAAACTAAATATTGTTCTGTGAGAAATGTTTACTTTGAACTAAAAATGTTGAGTCCGTGATTAAGAAAGCGAATGCAAGAATGCAAGAAAGCTGCTGCTCGCACTCAAACATTGCATGTTTACCTTTAGAGAATCCTCAACTAGCACTCCCAGATCCCTCTGTACTTTGGCTTTACGAATTTTCTCACCGTTTAAAAAGTAGTCCATGCTTGTATTCTTTTTTCCAAAGTGCAAGACCTCGCATTTGCTCACATTGAATTCCATCAGCCATTTCCTGGACCACTCTTTCAAACTGTCTAGATCCTTCTGCAGCCTCCCCACTTCCTCAGTACTATCTGCTTTCCACCTAACTTTGTATCATTGGCAAACTTCGCTAGAATACCCCCAGTCCCTTCATCCAGATCATTAATATATAACGTGAACAGCTGCCGCCCAAACACTGAACCCTGCAGGACACCGCTTGTCACCGGCTGCCATTCCGAAAAAGAACCTTTTATCCCAACTCTCTGCCTTCTGTCAGACAGCCAATCCTCAATCCATACCAGTAACTCACCTCGAACACCATGGGCCCTCACCTTGCTCAACAGCCTCCCGTGTGGCACCTTATCAAAGGCATTTTGGAAGTCTAGGTACATAACATCCACTGGGTTTCCCTGGTCTAACCTACTTGTCACCTCTTCAAAGAACTCCAACAGGTTTGTCAGGCATGACCTCCCCTTACTAAATCCATGTTGACTTGTTCTAATCCGACCCTGCTCTTCCAAGAATTTAGACACCTCATCCTTAATGATGGATTCTAGAATTTTACCAACAACCGAGGTTAGGCTAATTGGCCTATAATTTTCCATCTTTTGCCTTGATCCTTTCTTGAACAACAGCGATCTTCCAATCATCCGGGACTTTCCCTGACTCCAGTGACTTTTGAAAGATCTCAACCAACGCCTCCGCTATTTCCTCAGCCACCTCCCTCAGAACTCTAGGATGTAGCCCATCGGGGCCAGGAGATTTATCAATTTTAAGACCTTTTAGCTTTTCTAGCACTTTCTCTTTTGTAATGGCAACCATACTCAACTCAGCCCCCTGACTCCCTTTAATTGTTCGGATATTACTCATGTCTTCCACTGTGAAGACTGATGCAAAGTACTTATTAAGTTCTCCTGCTATTTCCTTATCTCCCATCACTAGGCTTCCAGCATCAGTTTGAAGTGACCCAATGTCTACTCTTGCCTGTCGTTTGTTTCTTATGTATTGAAAGAAACTTTTACTATCATTTCTAATATTACTGGCTAGCCTACCTTCATATTTGATCCTCTCCTTCCTTATTTCTCTCTTTGTTATCCTCTGTTTGTTTTTGTAGCCTTCCCAATCTTCTGATTTCCCAGTGCTCTTGGCCACTTTATATGATCTTTCTTTTTCTTTGATAGATTTCCTGACTTCCTTTGTCAGCCATGGCTGTCTAATCCCTCCCCGGATAATCTTTCTCTTCTTGGGGAGAACCTCTGTACAGTGTCCTCAATTTTACCCACAAACTCCTGCCATTTTTGCTCTATTGTCTTCCCTGCTAGGCTCTGCTTCCAGTCGATTTTTGTCAGTTCCTCTCTCATGCCCTCATAATTACCTTTATTTAACTGTTACACCATTACATCCGATTTTGCCTTCTCTCTTTCAAACTGCAGACTGAACTCTACCATATTATGATCGCTGCTTCCTAAGTGTTCCCTTACTTTAAGATTTTTTATAAAGTCTGGTTCATTACATAGCACTAGGTCCAGAATAGCCTGCTCCCTTGTGGACTCCATGACAAGCTGTTCCAAAAAGCCATCCTGTAAGCATTCCATGAATTCCCTTTCTTTGGATCCACTGGCAACATTATTTACCCAGTCCACCTGCATATTGAAGTCTCCCATGATCACCGTGACCTTGCCTTTCTGACATGCCTTCTCTATTTCCCGGTACATGTTGCGCCCCTGGTCCTGACCACTGTTAGGAGGTCTGTACATAACTCCCATTATGGTTTTTTTGCCTTTGTGGTTCCTCAGTTCCACCCACACAGACTCCACATCATCCGATGCTATGTCATTCAGTGCCATAGATTTAATTTTGTTCTTAACTAACAAGGCAACCCCGCCCCCTCCGCCCACCTCCCTGTCTTTTCAATAAGTTGAAAACCCTTGGATGTTTAACTGCCAGTCCTGACCCCCCTGTAACCACGTCTCTGTGATGCCTACCACATCATAATCATTCATGATGATCTGTGCCATTAGTTCATCTGCTTTGTTACGAATGCTACGAGCATTCAGGTAAAGTGCCTTAATGCTAACATTCTTATCATTAGAGATATTGGAAGTCATAAGATGTCCTAAGTTATCCTTCCTTTTTGCTGCATTCCCAGTCTGTCTCAAGTTTAAATCTGCCTGCACATATGCTATCTTGCTGCTTATCTTTCCATTTAACTCCATACTCCCTGTCACTTTCACTTTCCCTTCCCCCAACCTCAGAAGTTTAAAGTCCTACTGACCACCCTATTTATCCTCTTCACTAGAACATTGGTACCTGATCGGTTCAGGTGGAGACCGTCCCAACGGTACAGATCCCCCCGGTTCCAAAACTGATGCCAATGCCCCATGAAGTGGAATCCCTTTTTCCCACACCAATCCCTTAGCCACGTGTTTACTTCCCTAATTTTCTTATCCCTATGCCAATTGGCACGTGGCTCGGACAGTAATCCGGAGATTATGACCCTTGAGGACCTGTGCTTCAATTTCCTGCCGAGTGCTTGATAATCCCCAAACAGGTCCTCCACCCTAGCTTTGCCTATGTTGTTAGTCCCAACGTGGACCACAACAACTGGATCCTCCCCCTCCCGCTCCAATATCCTTTCAAGCCGGTCAGAGATGTCCCGAACCCTGGCACCGGTAGGCAACACACCATGCGAGACTCCCGATCCGGCTTGCAAAGGATACTATCTGTCCCCCTAATTATAGAATCCCCTATAAAACTACTTGTCTTTTTGCTCCCCCCTCTTGAATGGCCTTCTGCACCATGGTGCCTTGGTCAGTTGGCTCATCCTGTCCAGAGCCCTTTTCCTCATCCATACAGGGAGCAAGAATCTCATACCTGTTGGACAAGGTCAAGGGCTGAGGCTCCTGCACTCCTGAACTCAGGTTCCCCCTACCTGCCTCACTTACAGTCACACTCTGATGTCCCTGATCACTAGCTGAATGTGAATTACTTAATCTCCCAGGTGTGACTGCCTCCTGAAACAAAGTGTCCAGGTAACTCTCCCCCTCCCGGATGCGCCGCAGTGTTTGAAGCTCAGATTCCAGATCATCAACTCTGATCTGGAGTTCTTCCAGCAATCAACACTTGCTGCAGATGTGGTCACTTCCGTTCACAATGGGATCAGCCAGCTCCCACATCAGCCAGCTACAGCACACCACCTGACCAGCCATCTCTGCTTAGTTAATTACTTTATTACTTTGTAGAGGTTTGAGTTAAAATACTTTCTGATACCTCTCTGCTATAGTCTTTTTCTAAAAAACCAATTAATAGATAAACAAAAAAAAAGTAATTTTTTAACCAGACACTGATAAAGATATAAGGAGAAAGTGAGGTCTGCAGATGCTGGAGATCAGAGCCGGAGATGTGTTGCTGGAAAAGCGCAGCAGGTCAGGCAGCATCCAGGGAACAGGAGAATCGACGTTTCGGGCATAAGCCCTTCTTCAGGAATGAGGAAAGTGTGTCCAGCAGGCTAAGATAAAAGGTAGGGAGGAGGGACTTGGGGGAGGGGCATCGGAAATGTGATAGGTGGAAAGAGGTCAAGGTGAGGGTGATAGGTCAGACTGGGGTGGGGGCGGAGAGGTCGGGAAGAAGATCTCAGGTTAGGAAGGCGGTGCTGAATTTGATGGATTTGACTGAGACAGGGTGGGGGGAGGGGAAATGAGGAAACTGGTGAAATCCGAGTTCATCCCTTGTGGTTGGAGGGTTCCTAGCCGGAAGATGAGGCGTTCTTCCTCCAACCGTCGTTTTGTTGTGGTCTGACGATGGAGGAGTCCAAAGACCTGCATATCCTTGGTGGAGTGGGAGGGGGAATTGAAATTTTGAACTACAGGGTGGTTGGGTTGGTTGGTCCGGGTGTCCCAGAGGTGTTCTCTGAAACGCTCCGCAAGTAGCCGGCCTGTCTCCCCAATATAGAGGAGGCCACATCGGGTGCAGAGGATGCAATAGATGAAATGTGTGGAGGTGACATGGGGGCGGAGAGGTCGGGAAGAAGATCTCAGGTTAGGAAGGCGGTGCTGAATTTGATGGATTTGACTGAGACAGGGTGGGGGGAGGGGAAATGAGGAAACTGGTGAATCCGAAGACAACCGCCGGCAGATTCGCGACCTCCGTGGCTATGGGGAATAACTCTGTCACTGCGGTCGCCGCAGCCACTTCCGCCCCCACTGACGTCACTAACCAACACGCCCACAATGCCGCATGTGTCTCCGCCCCCACGCCGATCTCCACGCCTAACCCTGCCCCCCCGGCGAGTTCCGTCACCTCGCCTAACCCCGCCCCTTCGCCGATCTCCGACTGCATGCCTAACCCCGCCCCCACGCCTATTTCCGTCACCACGTCTAACCCCGCCCCTTCGCCTATCGCCATCACCCCGCCCCCACGCCGATCCCCGTCCCCGCTCCCAGACCTAACCCTGCCCCCACACCCACCTCCAGCCCCACACCAGGTCCTAGCTCCCAGCCCTGCCGTGTTTTCACTATCCCTCCAGACCTACCCCTCTCTGAGGATGAAAGATCAGTCCTCAGCAGAGGCCTCACCTTCATTCCCCTACGCTCTCGTATTAATGAGTTCAACACACGGCGTGACATCGAACAATTCTTCCGCCGCCTTCGCCTCCGTGCCCACTTCTTTAACCAAGACTCCTGCCCACCCTCTGACGACCCCTTCTCCCACCTCCAACACACCCCATCCACCGGGACACCCCGTGCTGGCCTCCTACCTGCCCTCGACCTCTTCATAGCCAACTGCCGCCGCGATATTAACCGCCACCTGAACTCCCCCACCCCACTCACCCACTCCAACCTCTCACCCTCGGAACGCGCAGCCCTCCATTCACTCCGCTGCAACCCCAACCTCACTATCAAACCAGCAGACAAGGGAGGCGCGGTAGTAGTTTGGCGCACCGACCTCTACACCGCTGAGGCCAAACGCCAGATCGCAGATACCTCCTCCTACTGCCCCCTTGACCATGACCCCACCACCAAACCATCATCTCCCAGACCGTCCATAACCTCATCACCTCGGGGGATCTCCCATCCACCGCCTCCAACCTCATAGTCCCACAACCCCGCACCGCCCGTTTCTACTTCCTGCCCAAAATCCACAAACCTGACTGCCCCGGCCAACCCATCGTCTCCGCCTGCTCCTGCCCCACCGAACTCATCTCTGCATACCTTGACACCGTCCTGTCCCCCTTAGTCCAAGAACTTCCCACCTATGTTCGGGACACCACCCATGCCCTCCACCTGCTCCATGATTTTCGCTTCCCCGGTCCCCAACGCCTTATTTTCACCATGGACATCCAGTCCCTGTACACCTCCATCCCCCATCACGAAGGACTCAAAGCCCTCCGCTTCTTTCTTTCCCGCCGTACCGACCAGTACCCTTCCACTGACACCCTCCTTCGACTGACTGAACTGGTCCTCACCCTGAACAACTTCTCTTTCCAATCCTCCCACTTCCTCCAAACGAAAGGAGTAGCCATGGGCACCCGCATGGGCCCCAGCTATGCCTGCCTCTTCGTAGGATATGTGGAACAATCCATCTTCCGCAACTACACTGGCCCCACCCCCCACCTTTTCCTCCGCTACATCGATGACTGTATCGGCGCCGCCTCGTGCTCCCACGAGGAAGTTGAACAGTTCATCCACTTCACCAACACCTTCCACCCCGACCTCAAATTCACCTGGACAGTCTCAGATTCCTCCCTCCCCTTCCTCGACCTTTCTATTTCTATCTCAGGCGACCGAATCAACACGGACATCTACTACAAACCGACCGACTCCCACAGCTACCTGGACTGCACCTCCTCCCATCCTGCCCCCTGTAAAAACGCCATCCCATTCTCCCAATTCCTTCGACTCCGCCGCATCTGCTCCCAGGAGGACCAGTTCCAAAAACGCACAACCCAGATGGCCTCCTTCTTCAAGGACCGCAATTTCCCCCCCGACGTGGTCGACGATGCCCTCCACCGCATCTCTTCCACTTCCCGCTCCTCCGCCCTTGAACCCCGCCCCTCCAGCCGCCACCAGGACAGAACCCCACTGGTCCTCACGTACCACCCCACCAATCTCCATGTACAGCGCATCATCCGCCGTCATTTCCGCTACCTCCAAACGGACCCCACCACCAAGGATATATTTCCCTCCCCTCCCCTATGAGCATTCCGTAAAGACCACTCCCTCCGTGACTCCCTCGTCAGATCCACACCCCCCACCAACCCAACCTCCACTCCCGGCACCTTCCCCTGCAACCGCAGGAGGTGCACGACTTGCGCCCACACCACCCCCTCACCTCCCTCCAAGGCCCCAAAGGAAACTTCCATATCCGCCACAGATTCACCTGCACCTCCACACATATCATCTATTGCATCCTCTGCACCCGATGTGGCCTCCTCTATATTAGGGAGACAGGCCGGCTACTTGCGGAGCGTTTCAGAGAACATCTCTGGGACACCCGGACCAACCAACCAACCACCCTGTAGCTCAACATTTCAATTCCCCCTCCCACTCCACCAAGGATATGCAGGTCTTTGGACTCCTCCATCGTCAGACCACAACAAAACGACGGTTGGAGGAAGAACGCCTCATCTTCCGGCTAGGAACCCTCCAACCACAAAGGATGATCTCGGATTTCACCAGTTTCCTCATTTCCCCTCCCCCCACCCTGTCTCAGTCAAATCCATCAAATTCAGCACCGCCTTCCTAACCTGAGATCTTCTTCCCGACCTCTCCGCCCCCACCCCAGTCTGACCTATCACCCTCACCTTGACCTCTTTCCACCTATCACATTTCCGATGCCCCTCCCCCAAGTCCCTCCTCCCTACCTTTTATCTTAGCCTGCTGGACAAACTTTCCTCATTCCTGAAGAAGGGCTTATGCCCGAAACGTCGATTCTCCTGTTCCCTGGATGCTGCCTGACCTGCTGCGCTTTTCCAGCAACACATCTCCGGCACTGATAAAGATATAGGAAATCCTTACCCTAAGAAAAAAACAGAGTACTTAATAAGCGGGTTAGAGGAGGAGGGCGGGTGGGAGATACTACGGTTGTAGAGTCTTGGGTTTAGCCCCCTTCCTGATTTATATACTCACTGCTTTCCTTCCCGGCTGCCCCTCTGGTCGTCGTCACTTCCCCATGCTGCTCCCGCTCTCTCTGTGAAGAGAAAAAAAAACACCGCTGCCCGCAACCGGTAAGTAATTTTAAAACAAACTGTCTTACCTTAGCTGTAGGAGAAAGTGAGGTCTGCAGATGCTGGAGATCAGAGCTGGAAATGTGTTGCTGGAAAAGCGCAGCAGGTCAGGCAGCATCCAGGGAACAGGAGAATCGACGTTTCGGGCATAAGCCCTTCTTCAGGAAGGGCTTAGCTGTACCTTAGCTGTAGCCTTCCGGGTTCGTTTAAACTCAGCTGCTGCTCGCACTCAAACATTGCATGTTTATCTTTAGAGAATCCTCAACTAGCACTCCCAGATCCCTCTGTACTTTGGCTCGCACTCAATGTTGTCAATTATCTCAAGAGGGTTGGAATATAAAAGCACTGTTGTGCTACTGAGACTTTATAAAGCTCTGGTTAGGCCCCAATTGGAGTACTGTATCCAGTTTTGGTCCCCACACCTCAGGAAGGACATACTGGCACTGGAGCATGTCCAGCGGAGATTCACATGGATGATCCCTGGAATGGTAGGTCTAACATATGAGGAACGATTGAGGATCCTGGGATTGTATTCATTGGAGTTTAGAAGATTAAGGGGAGATCTAATAGAAACTTACAAGATAATACATGGCTTGGAGAGGGTGGACGCTAGGAAATTGTTTCCGTTAGGTGAGGAGACTAGGACCCGTGGACACAGCCTTAGAATTAGAGGGGGTAAAGTCAGAACAGAAATGTGGAGACATTTCTTCAGCCAGAGAGTGGTGGGCCTGTGGAATTCATTGCCACAGAGTGCAGTGGAGGCTGGGACGCTAAATGTCTTCAGTGAGGACTACTTCCTAAATTATTGATGTCACAATGAATTAAGGGCTACGGGGAGAATGCGGGTAAGTGGAGTTGAAATGCCCATCAGCCATGATTGAATGGCGGAGCGGACTCGATGGGCCAAATGGCCTTACTTCCACTCCTATGTCTTATGGTCTTATAGTCTTAAAATGGCATTCTTATTTTATGCCTTTAACACATTGCACTCTCCACAGCATTACAATCTTTACAACAAACAGTCTATGACAGCTTTCAGCTTTCAGTGGCTATTACTGACTATTTTCCAGTGCATCCCTGTATTTTTACAAATCCACTATCAGCAATAGAGTCTGTTGTCATGTTTCTTCTTCCCTCTGGCCATGTCAGGACAAATCAGCCAGGTTCCTTCGATGGCTAAGAATGTATCTTTTTAACTAGAGACTAGCTCCCTCCTGCATTCAGCTTCACAAACAACCTGCAGCCACTTAGAATAAAATCATCGAATCCCTTCAAGTCCAAAATGACACTATCAAAGAGCATCTCACCCAGACCCATTCCCCTACCCTATTCCTATGTTTCCCAAGACTAATCCACCTCGCCTTCTTATGCCTGGACACCATGGGCAATTTAGAATAGCCAATCCAGCTAGCCTGCACATCTTTGGACTGTGGGAGGAAACTAGGGCACTCAGAGGAACACACACAGACATGGGGAGAATGTGCAAGCTCTACACAGACAGTCGCCTGAGGCCAGAATCAAACCCAGGACCCTGGCGCTGTGGGGACAGCAGTGCTAACCAATGAGCCATTGTTCCCTTCACTGTGCCATACTTTGCTCTGCTGACCACACCAATGGCCGTTCCACTCCTCCCTCTCTTTTTTTTCCTTCTGTCCTAAAAACCTGGTAGCAGCAAGTCTATTTACTGGTAGCTCAGTTATCGTTTCTGATTGAATCCAAAATCTTTGAATGTTGTTAAACTATTCCTTGTTGTTTGATAAAATTCTGAATAGTCACAATGGAGCACTCCTGTGAGAATTTAACTTCATCACATGATAAAGCTTTTTTGTACAGACTATGCAAATGCAGGAAACGACGTACATGTTTGAAATTGCATTATCGACTATTTTACATTAAGTTAATCTTCATTTTTAAATTAAAGATAGTCTGAAACTCAATATTCTCATCAACCTACTTGTAACTGCAACGTGCTTGGCCCTGTTTCCCTCTTTGTCATCTACCAGTCTCTTATTTATCCCTCTCTCCCATAGATTGTATCTGTTGGAGGGAAGCTTAGAGTTGAGCCTCAGGCCTGGTGGCTTAGTGCAAAACCCTTTTTGTGATTGTCCTCCCTTTATGTGTCCTCCTCATTATATTTTCACAGAACCGTGAGTGAGAGGAGAGGTACTGGGAGCTTTGAGGTGCTGTTGTCCCAGAAGGAAAAGCCTGTAAAATAGGCAAATAATGGTCCTACTCATTTTGCATACTTCAAAATGGAAGATCAGTACGACAAGACATTCTTTTTCAATCATTACTTTTCTTCAACTCCTTTTTCCCTCTGAGTTTCTGTTTCTTCCTGGTTTGTTGCTTTGATCCTTGTCATCTGCATACAGCCAAAACTAAATTTTAAGACCATAAGACCATAAGACATAAGAGTGGAAGTAAGGCCATTCGGCCCATCGAGTCCACTCCGCCATTCAATCATGGCTGATGGGCATTTCAGCTCCACTTACCCGCATTCTCCCCGTAGCCCTTAATTCCTTGTGATATCAAGAATTTATCAATCTCTGCATTGAAGACTTTTAGCATCCCGGCCTCCACTGCACTCTGCGGCAATGAATTCCACAGGCCCACCACTCTCTGGCTGAAGAAATGTCTCCGCATTTCTGTTCTGAATCTACCCCCTCTAATTCTAAGGCTGTGTCCACGGGTCCTAGTCTCCTCGCCTAACGGAAACAATTTCCTAGCGTCCACCCTTTCCAAGCCATGTATTATCTTGTAAGTTTCTATTAGATCTCCCCTTAATCTTCTAAACTCCAATGAATACAATCCCAGGATCTTCATCCATTCATCGTATGTTAGACCTACTATTCCAGGGATCATCCTTGTGAATCTCCGCTGGACATGCTCCAGTGCCAGTATGTCCTTCCTGAGGTGTGGGGACCAAAACTGGGCACAGTACTCCAAATGGGGCCTAACCAGAGCTTTATAAAGTCTCAGTAGCACAACGGTGCTTTTATATTCCAACTCTCTTGAGATAAATGACAACATTGCATTCGCTTTCTTAATCACGGACTCAATCTGCATGTTTACCTTTAGAGAATCCTCGACGAGCACTCTCAGATCCCTTTGTACTTTGGCTTTATGAATTTTCTCACCGTTTAGAAAGTGGTCCATGCTTGTATTCTTTTTTTCCAAAGTGCAAGACCTCGCATATGTTCACATTGAATTCCATCAGCCATTTCCTGGACCACTCTCCCAAACTGTCTAGATCCTTCTGCAGCCTCCCCACTTCCTCAGTACTACCTGCCTGTCCACCTAACTTTGTATCATTGGCAAACTTCACTAGAATGCCCCCCCGTCCCTTCATCCAGATCATTAATATATAACGTGAACAGCTGCGGCCCTAACACTGAACCCTGCGGGACACCGCTTGTCACCGGCTGCCATTCTGAAAAAGAACTTTTTATCCCAACTCTCTGCCTTCTGTCAGACAGCCAATCCTCAATCCATACCAGTAGCTCACCTCGAACACCATGGTCCCTCACCTTGCTCAGCAGCCTCCCGTGTGGCACCTTATCAAAGGCCTTTTGGAAGTCTAGATAGACCACATCCACTGGGTTTCCCTGGTCTAACCTACTTGACACCTCTTCAAAGAATTCCAACAGATTTGTCAGGCACGACCTCCCCTTACTAAATCCATGTTGACTTGTTCTAATCCGACCCTGCTGTTCCAAGAATTTAGAAACCTCATCCTTAACGATGCATTCTAGAATTTTACCAACAACCGAGGTTAGGCTAATTGACCTATAATTTTCCATCTTTTGTCTTGATTCTTTCTTGAACAAGGGGGTTACAACAGCAATCTTCCAATCATCCGGGACGTTCCCTGACTCCAGTGACTTTTGAAAGATCTCAACCAACGCCTCCACTATTTCCTCAGCCACCTTCCTCAGAACTCTAGGATGTAGCCCATCGGAGGCAGGAGATTTATCAATTTTAAGACATTTTAGCTTTTCTAGCACTTTCTCTTTTGTAATGGCAACCATTCTCAACTCAGCCCCCTGACTCTCTTTAATTGTTGGGATATTACTCATGTCTTCTACTGTGAAGACTGACGCAAAGTACTTATTAAGTTCTCCAGCTATTTCCTTATCTCCCATCACTAGGCTTCCAGTATCAATTTGAAGTGGCCCAATGTCTACTTTTGCCTGTTGTTTGTTTCTTATGTATTGAAAGAAACTTTTACTATCATTTCTAATATTACTGGCTAGCCTACCTTCATATTTGATCCTCTCCTTCCTTATTTCTCTCTTTGTTATCCTGTTTGTTTTTGACAGCAAATGATTTGTTTTCTCTGTTTTTGCTATGTGTATGCGATGACCCAATTGTAAGAACCAATGTTTCCCTTAGTACCTACATATTATGTGCACCTTTATAATCCTGTCAAGTCACTCCTTCTAAAGGATTAATGGAGAAGGGACTAATGAATAGATTGGCTGATGCATCTCAGAGGAAGTCACTTGGATATATATTTATTGCTGTCTGGCAACTTCTAACATATTTCTTAACTTGTCATGATGATATTGGAGAATCTGCTGGCAAGAGATGCAAGTTCCCGTTAGCATTTTGCACTGTTTCCCCAGTACAGGTGACTTGGAGTGACAAACAGGGAGTCCTGTAAGAGTTACTTCATGCAGCAGCACCCAAAGTTTAATATGTTACAAATGGGGTAGGCGTTGGTTCTTGTGGCATTGTATCAATTATTTAGTGAGTGCATTCGCTTTTTCTATTTCTTTTGTCTCCCAATAGTTACTTGTTTCTAAATGAATTGTGGGCGGCACGGTGGCACAGTGGTTAGCACTGCTGCCTCACAGCGCCAGAGACCCGGGTTCAATTCCCGCCTCAGGCGACTGACTGTGTGGAGTTTGCACGTTCTCCCCGTGTCTGCGTGGGTTTCCTCCGGGTGCTCTGGTTTCCTCCCACAGTCCAAAGATGTGCAGGTCAGGTGAATTGGCCTTGCTAAATTGCCCGTAGTGTTAAGTAAGGGGTAAATGTAGGGGTATGGGTGGGTTGCGCTTCGGCGGGTCGGTGTGGACTTGTTGGGCCAAAGGGCCCGTTTCCACACTGTAATGTAATCTAAAAGAAGGTTGCTGTTTAAAGAGTTGTGGTACATCTATCAATAGTCTTGTGAAATATGATATTGATGGATAACATACCAGGCTAACATCCTCAGACACATACTCTCCTCACACCCAGTATTCCTTACAAATGAGAAATCCACAAGCTCTAACTATAGGAAATGGAGCAGAAAATAAGTCTTCTTTACTTGCCTCTCTTTCAATTTCCAGGCAAATGTTTGAGTACCTCTAACTCTTTCATTATGATACCACTAATTGGACTTTGTGCTTGAACATAGTTTGAACTTCAATATTGTGTCTTCAAAGACTTCCATTCACTTATGTGTCTTGAACCAGAATAACTTCTGAATTTCATTATTTTCAACAAAAGGATTTCTGTTTCATTTCTTATTAATGCAATTTAATAGCCAAATATTTATTCTCAAGCCATTGCCATAAAAGAAAAAGAGACACTTCACAAAAGGTAATTATAACCAGGAAATACAGGCTAACTGTATATTAACTCGAGCTGTACCTGTCTCCTTGCACAAAGTTAAGAACAGAACTTACCCATTTACAGTGCTTTCCTGAAATAAAAACGAATACTTTAAAGACTCAAAAATAAGCAATTAAGTCACAATCTTCTAATAGATTCCTCATTTTTCATTTACTACTACTTAGCCCTATAAAGTCAGATTCAGTGTGAGTTATTCCAGCAGAGTTTTGAGAACAACTATGGTACAGTACTCATCGAAGAAGAAACAGATTAACACTGCTGCCTCATAGCGCCAGAGACCCGGGTTCATTTCCCACCTCAGGCGACTGACTGTGTGGAGTTTGCACATTCTCCCCGTGTCTGCGTGGGTTTCCTCCGGGTGCTCCGGTTTCCTCCCACAGTCCAAAGATGTGCAGGTCAGGTGAATTGGCCATGCTAAATTGCCCGTAGTGTTAGGTAAGGGGTAAATGTAGGGGTATGGGTGGGTTGTGGGTCAGTGTGGACTTGTTGGGCCGAAGGGCCTGTTTCCACACTGTAAGTAATCTAATCTAATCTAATCTAAACTTCCCATTTAACTCTTACAACTTTCTTACTATTTGCAGGCTAAGAGGGTGAGTAGATGATCTGTTCAAAAATCTTGCTCTTTCATTGGATATTCACATGTTCTTAGTTATAAGAACTTTCTCAGTATCTCCAACACAATTTTAGTGTTCCGTGATATCCATGCTTTGATTGAAAAGTGCATTTTCAGAATTTCTGTGATAACTATTATTCAAAAATATTGTTCATAATACTCCTAGGTGACATTAATAACTATTAAATATGAATAAATATTTGAAAACATTTAATGACTTATTAAAATTTTGGCTTACAAGATAATTAGTTTCATCACATTGACCGAAAAGCTGCAGTTTTGTCTGAAATCTGCTTCAAAGATGTATGCTATTGTGATGTCTTTCTGCTTTCTACATCCCCATCAAAAGTTAGAGGTGTGTTAGCTAGGATATCATTAAGGACAGGCAAACTGTGTGACCTGGTGGTTAAACAGTAACAAAAAGGAGAGAATGGGGTTATATATGCGAGGGATTTTCACCTATGCTGAAAATGTGCTATGGACAGCATGGCTTGGTGGCTACTGTACTATTGCATTGGCAGTGAAGGGCAAAGAGGATTGCCAATGCTGTTCCAAGAACAGAGCAGCTTTCGAAAGATGGCACAGTGACAGTCTTTCAGCAGATATCTGGCTAGTGGCGAGTTTTCCAGGAATGATGCGTGGCAGGATAGGGTTCGATTCGGGCAAGAGTTAGTTAATGAGGTGAGTTGAGAAAAATATGGCGAGGGGTCTCGCTGCACATTGTAGCGAAAAATCCTGCAAAAAAACTTGACGCAACTGACACTTAACAAAAAGTAGGTAAGTTGCTGTCCTAAATACATTTGCGGAGATGGCCTCCAGAGAACTGTTTCGCTTCTCTACCTCCCCATGTTGCTAAATGTAACATTTCTGGAGGGGAATGTTATCATGTAAGTTAATTGAAATTTGAGAAGGTTGTTCAGGTTCATATGAAGCTGTGTGAATGAATATATAAAGGGAGTGGAGCAAAAGAAAGGGCTATTAGATTTTTACTTTGTGAAACAGTAAAAGATCTCAAAAGTGAGATTGGAATTACCTAACAAGAGAAAGAAGTTTTTCTTGGACTTCACCAGGACAGAATTATACTTTCTATGCTTGAACAAAAATTATTTAATTTCCAACAGTGGTTGTTGAAAGATCTCCCGATTATTGAATACACTTGCATTGCAGTAAAGTAAAAGTGAGCAATAGGGAACCACAGGCCCAGTCCGACTGCAGCAGTCTGCAAAATGTTAAAATTTACTATTACAAATCTGTTAATGAGATACTTAGAAAAATTACCCATTTAGTATACAGTTATTTGTCTTGTTTTACAGCACAACTCACCTCATTAATATGCAGCTAACTATCTTACCAATTTAATCAAGCAAACTAGACAAAGTGAGAACTCAAAATGGGAACCAAAGCAGGTTCCTGATGGATGAAGCTTGTCACTTGCTCTGAAAAACCTCCATTTTGTGTTCAACTAACTACAGTTCAGGGCACGATTTATAGGTACCAGCTGCACACACCTGACATCTGCCAACCACCTTTCTGTTAAAGTGGCAGGGTGCACTGGAGGCACAGATTTGCATTGTAGGGCCTAGCTGGACCAGGCTGCATTTCACGACTACTCACTTGCTCTCTTGACCCTCAACCACTGAGCACTTACTGCAAGCTCACATGCCTCACCTTACCCTACAGTGTCAATTAGAACAGTCAAACAACCAGGCAGCTTGCCTTGCTCGTGATCAGTCCTCTGTGCAGGGGGTGTACATCTTGCTGCACAGCAGTGTGCTATATCATTCTCACACCTGCGCCTTTCAGTGATGGAAAACATACTGTGTGTGCAGCAAGCAAGCAGCTATATCTCAACATCTTAGGAAGTAGTCCTCACTGAAGTTCATGGAGGTGTCAGTCATCAGGGGGAGCCAGCAGTTGTACCAGCTTGGGGGAATTGGCTATCTATTCGATTTAAGGAACCTTGGTCAGCAATGCTATGGGTCTGTAGTGCAGGAAGTAGGTCACATTTAATATTTTAGTTGCATAATGGCCAGTCTGAGTGTTAGAACTAACACAGTTGGAGAGGAATGCAGCCACCAGTTAGGGATTTCAATACTTCTCGTTCTGGGTTGTCCTGTTGGATTGGTGACAAAAATAGAAATTGCTGGAAAAGCTCAGCAGGAGGGCAGCATCCATGGAGGGAATTCAGAGTTAACATTTTGAGTTGTGTGACCCCTCCTCAGAACCTGAGGAAGCATCACTCGACCCGAAATGTTAACCGTGGTCTCCCTTCAAGAGTGCTGCCAGAGCTTCAAGCTTTTCCAGCAATCTAAATTTTTATCTCTGATTTACAGCATCTGCAGTTCTTTCAGTTCTTATCCGGTTATCCAAGGAAACTAAGAGGTAGCTGGGTTAGGAGTGGCAAGGTTAGCTGTTGCAGCAAGAATGGGACTCAATAACTGCATCTCAGTCAGATCCGTACCTCTGCTGTAATCACTAATCTCTCTTCATAACTGATTAATTCCAGCCCAGACAATATCCTGGTGAAACTCCTCTGTGTCCTCTCTAGTGCAATCACATTCTTCTTGTATCGTGGTGACCAGAACTACACACGGTACTGTCACTTTGTTCTAACTAATGTTACATATCTTTAGTCTTGTATTAAATACCTCAACTAATAAAGACAAGTATCCTATTAGCCACTTTAACCACCTCATCTACCTGTCCTGCTGTTTTCAAGTTCTGTGAACATGCACACCAAGTTCCCTCTGAACTTCTGCACTTCCCTTGCTTTATTAGTCCTCCAAAAATGCATCACTCCACACTTTTTTAGATTAAATTCCATTTGCCACTCTTCAATCCATCTTTATCATCCTGTAGTCTAAGGTTTTCTCCTGCTCGCTATTTACTGCCAATTTTCATGTCATCTAGAAATCGATCATACCTCCTACATTCATATCTACATCATTACTGTCAAAACAAACAGCAAAGGACCCAGCACTGAAACCTGCAATATGCACCTGGACACAGCTCTAAGTCACAAAAATAACCTTCAACTGTCACCTCCTGTTTCCTGCCACAAAGCCAATTTTGGAGCCAATTTGCCAAATTTCCATGGTTTCCATGGGCTGGTATCTTCTTGACCAGTCTGTTTCGTGAGACCTTGTCAAAGGTCTAATTGAAGTCCATGCAGACTACATCAATTGTGCAACTCTCATCTACACAACTAATTAACTCATTGAAAATTTTAATGATGAATAGACATGATCTTCCTCTAACAAAGTCAAGTGGAAATTAATTTTATACCTCAGATTTTTTTTCCAATGATATACCTTCCACTGATGTTAGTCTGACAGGCCTGCATTTCTAGGTTTATCCCCACCACCTTTCTTGAATAATGGTACCACACTTCTTGTCCTCCAGTCCTCTGGCATCTCTCCTGTGGCAAGAGGGGCTTTGAAAATAAATATCAGTACTCCTGCAAACCTCTTGTTTGTTTCCCAGAGCAGCCTAGGACACATCTCGTACAGGTATGGAGATTTATCATCCTTTCAGCCTACTAAAATCAATAATTCCTCGACTCTCTCAATGCTAACTTGATGACATCACAGCAAGATAGTTGCTTTAAACTTTGCTTTTGATTATTTTTCCAGTACTTGCCCCTTCCGACGTACATTACTCATATTACTTTTGATGGCCTTCGCATTTCCTTCCTCCCCTCTGTCCTTCTTCAATCAACCTTGGCCAATCTTGGCCCATTTACAGTTTTCCTGGGCATTCCTCCTTTTCACCTTCATCCAACTTGCATTGACATCACAATTCCCAATCTCAACCTTACACTGAGGCTCCCCAATTTCAGTTCCACTGCTTTTTCCCCTTCCCCAAATTATCAAACTACCCAATTGTCTATCCCAACTTTGATACATCTCACATCTCATTGTGCCTTTTGTCCCTATACATGTGATTCCCCTCTTCATCCCAATTTGCTCCCTTCATTCTTCACAGTCAGGTTGAATTCCTTTCCACTCTTTTCTACCATCTCTTTCTGTTGATTCCCCTTTAAATTTGCACCTCTATTTTAATGCAATTTTTGAGTTCAGTCACCCTGGCCACCCTTGCTCATGCTGGCTTGAGTGTGAAATGTGGCTGTCTTTAATGGGCCTGGTCAACTTTTATCACCATAATCTATTGAATCGTGAAGCCTGGGCTCTCATGATTGCAAACTTTAATGACCTGTTTTTATAGTGAGTCATCATGCAAGAAACAATGAGTGTTTGCACAAGTAATTTCCTTGTTTTTGAAGAAGCCAACAATTATACACACTGAATCTTGGAGAAGCAATCTGCACTGTCAGGTACACCTGTGGTATCTCTTGTTGGGTTTGCAACCATAATTATTTCCCATTTTCAACTAACAGAAGTGTGCTCACTAATGCAATTCCATTAAATTGGGGCTTTTATGAGTTTTCATACAAACAAGTTCCCCTGAAGAATGCTGACCACCTTTGTAAATTTGTAATAGCTTAATATTGAATATTTACCCTGCCAGGAAACTGACATTTTAACTCCCAACCAATGAAATACACTTCCTGTCCTTCTAAAACCTCTGAGCAGGCCTGGAAAATTCTATCCAATGGATGTGTTGGTTTTGGCCTTCCAAAATGCATCAGATTCTTAGACATTCATAGGGATGGGCAGGTAGCAATCACTGCTGTGCACGATAAAAGAGAAAACAGAAACCTGGAATGACAGCCAATGCAATTAGCATAACATCAGTTGTCAGGATTTTGCTTGAATTCATTATTAAGAAGATATTAACAAGGCAGTGAGAAATCATAAGAGGATTAGGCAGAATCAAGATGGTTTTAAGGAAGAAAAATTGTACTTGATATTCCTTTCATGTTTTTTAAGGATATAAAATAATGCTAAGTAAAAGGGGATCCAGTGGACACTGTATATTTGAATCTTCAAAGGTAATTGAGAAGAGATTATTGAGAAATTATTTTAAATAATTTAAATAATTCAATTGCGCAGACTATTGTTGGGATGCTGTATGAACATAGATAGAGATTGGTCAATGGACAGAAAGCAAAGGAATAAATGGCAGATTTTTAAGTTGGCAGGCTGGGATATCACAAACATCAGCACTAAGGACTCACCTATTTGTAGTCTACATTATTTTTAAAATTTGTTCATCGGATGTAGGCATCGCCAGTGAGAGCAGCATTATTGCCCAACACTCATTACCCTTGAGAAGCTGGTGGTGAGCTGCCTTCCTGAATCCCTGCAATGCATGGGGGCTAGGTAGATCCACAATGCACTTAGGAAGGGATTTGGAGGCTTTTTAGACTCAGTGACAGTGAATAAAGACCAGTGGAACCTGAAGTCAGAACGTGTATGAGTTGGAAAAGAACTTGCATGCCCTCTCATGTTTCTGTTGCCTTTGTCCTTCTTGGTTTTGGTAGATGTTGTGGGACTAGTCACAGTGATTTTTCTGCTAAGCATCTTGGAGATTGTATGCAATGAAACAGTTGTTTTTTTTCCTGGATGGCATCAAGTTTGATGTCACTTAACCTTGATATTGTCAACATCTTGTTGCAAATAAACACTGGCTGCTATCAAATCAGTGGAGTCATGAATGGTGCTGAACTTTGTGCGAACACCCCTACTTCTGACCTTATGACAAAGGGAAGATCATTGAAGTAGCTGAAAATGGTTGGGCCAATGACACTACTTGAGGAACTAGGGGTCTTGTGGTATAGTAGTAGTGTTTCAACCTCAAAACCAGGAGGCCTTGATTCAAGTTTTATCTTTAAGAGAAGAGTCAAGAAAAATCTAAGCAGGCTGCTTAAACTTATTGCCAGTGCAAATTATAAAGAAGCTCACTAAATCCTTATGTGTTGAGGAACTCCTACAGTAATGTCCTGGGGTTGAGATAATTGGCATCTTACAACTGTAATTGTCTTCCTTTGTGCTTGATATGCTCCCAACCAGCAGAGTATTTCCCCCTGATTCCCATTACCTCTGTTTTATTTTCAGGGATTCTATGGTCCATGACGTTTTGCTAAGGTAAGGGGAAAATTTGAAATGTTCTTTATTCCTTTTCTATTGAAAAGGGAAACATGAAGTCAGGATCCAATGATTGATATTCTTGAGATCATTTCTTAATTCTCACTTAATTGACAAAATTTCTATTAGACATCTGTGACTGACCATTTGGTTTCCCATAGAGCTATCGTTTGCTTCTGTTGTGTTTGAGTGTTTGCAAGTTTATGTTACTTATTTAAAAGGCTGAATATATAATATGCTGATAACTTCAAAACAATATAAAAACTATTGCAAAATAAATCAGACAGTGCTATTCTAAACAATTATTTCTAAGTTATGTAAAAGAGCAAGTTTGTGAAATACTATTCAATACATAATCTTTAGTCTTGAAAGTCTAAAGGATCATGCAATAAAAATCTTCCCAAAATTAATGTTAATATAAAGATCACATTTAATCAAAGGATTAGATTTAGTCATGTCGAATTACTTTACTTCTAAAATATTTTCCAATTGATGAAGAATACAGTTTCTATTCTCTTTTTCTCCTCCTTTTTGCAATGACTGCCTTTTTGCTGCCTTGATCACTGGTAAAGATTGGCTAGTGAGTTGGGAGTATGTGTTCTTTCTTATTTGGCCCTGGAAACTGCATGTTCTTACAATCCTGAAATTGGAATGAAATAAACAGGGGCCACTAGGCCTTGAAGCTGTAACTGTCAAACATTAGTGTATTGCCCTCACCTTGTTATCATTCCCATTGTGCATTTCTTTGTCAAATGAGGCTAAGCTTGGCTAACATAGTGATGTTGAATTCCAAAGTTCTGCATTGTCTACTGTTAACAGAATAATATAATATTAGATTATACATTAATTGTGTTATTATAACAAACTAAGTCACTTATGAAATGTTAATTTTGTCCCAATTCCTACAGCAGTTCTTTTGTCTATGTTTGAACTGGGGCTGAAATGAGTCAGGAACCGAGTGGCCCTGGTGGAAACCAAACTGTACATCAGCGAACAGGTTATTGCTGAGAAAGTGGGAAAGCAAATGTAATATTACATTCTTCACTTCACTCTTGCAGGTAGAATAGAAAATCTATTTATCAAATTATGAGAAACTTTTAAATGATGTTCAAAGTGATTTAAGTATTATTACATAAGAAGTGGAGGAAAGTAACTTAGACATACAGCAATGAATTAAGAAGACAATTCTTAGTCTTTATTGAAAGAGGGTTGGAGTGTGAAAGAAAGAAAATCTTGCTGCAATTATATGTGATTTTGGAGTACGGTGTGCAGTTTTGGTCTCCTTCTCAAAGAAAAGTCATAATTGCATTGGAGGCTGGGAATTAAAAGTTCACCAATTTGATTCAGTGGATGAGCCAATTGTCCTATATTGCAAAATTGAGTAAATTACTGCGAACTGTGGAGTTAAGAAGAATGAGAAGAAACACAGAATAGGCTTAAAAGTTTTTATTCTTGGCATATACTGCCAACTTCTGCTTGATACGATATGCCATCGATTACTTGAACAATTTGTCTGACGTTCAGGTTCAGTAATTCAGTTTCCACATGTTGGTTTCAGGCACCCTTCATCTTGCCATGCTTTTTAATTAATGGTTTTTGTATGCATGGGAGTATTAGTGAGTGATACTCAAAGAAGGTTGTCCTTACTTGTCTGCTAAATCATAATTCCATTTTGGTTCTGCATAATGATGACATTTGCAATTACACATTCTCTTCCAATTGGAAAATGTAGCCTGTTGACTGGTTATTTGTGTTGTACAGTTGGATAATCTTCTCCAGCTCTAAGCATGGGTCAATAATGGGGATCTTTCTAATCCATGGTGACCAAACGTAGGTTCCTGAAAGTCATTATGGCTGCAACCACTGCTCCCGTGACATACATAAAGAATGTATAGAATCCCTACAGTGTGGAAACAGGCCCAACAAGTCCACATCGCCCCTCTGAAGAGTATCCCATCCAAACCTGTTCCCCATTACTCTACCTTTATCCCTGACTAATGGACCTAACCCACACATCCCTGAAAACTATGGATAATTTAGCATGGCTAATTCACCCAACCTGCACATCTTTGGATTATGGGAGGGAACCCACACAGTCACGGGGAGAATGTGCAAACTTCACATAGGCAGTTGCCTGAGGTTTGAATCGAACCTGGGTCCCTGGCACTTTTAGGCAACAGTACTAAACAGTGTGGGCGGCACGTGTGGGCGGTACTAACAGTACCGTGTGGGCGGCACGGTGGCACAGTGGTTAGCACTGCTGCCTCGCAGCGCCAGAGACCCGGGTTCAATTCCCGACTCAGGCGACTGACTGTGTGGAGTTTGCACGTTCTCCCCGTGTCTGCGTGGGTTTCCTCCGGGGGCTCCGGTTTCCTCCCACAGTCCAAAGATGTGCAAGTCAGGTGAATTGGCCATGCTAAATTGCCCGTAGTGTTAGGTAAAGGGGTAAATGTAGGGGTATGGGTGGGTTACGCTTCGGCGGGTCGGTGTGGACTTGTTGGGCCGAAGGGCCTGCTTCCACATTGTAAGTAATCTAAAAAAAAATCTAATCTAATCTAAAAAAAAAATCTAATCTGTAAGTAATCTAATCTAATCTACTAACCACTGAGCCACCGTGCCACCCCAAAATATCATAGCAGAGATGTCATTACATTTAGAGTGTAATGGATTCCCAGATATAAAATCTCTAAGCCATCGGATGCTGTAAGTTTAGCTTACAGTGGTTGGTCAAACAATCACTTGCCATGTCTGTGGATACCTATATTTCATTGTGAAAAGTGGAAGGAAGTTTACAATCGTGGGCGGCACGGTGGCACAGTGGTTAGCACTGCTGCCTCACAGCGCCAGAGACCCGGGTACAATTCCCGCCTCAGGCGACTGACTGTGTGGAGTTTGCACGTTCTCCCCGTGTCTGCGTGGGTTTCCTCCGGGTGCTCCGGTTTCCTCCCACAGTCCAAAGATGTGCAGGGTCAGGTGAATTGGCCATACTAAATTGCCCGTAGTGTTAGGTAAGGGGTAAATGTAGGGGTATGGGTGGGTTTCGCTTCGGCGGGTCGGTGTGGACTTGTTGGGCCGAAGGGCCTGTTTCCACACTGTAATCTAATCTAAAAAAAAATCTAAATCTATACTGGAATTGTGTTCACTATATAACTTGTGCTGTCTCTGCATTTGTGAGCATATAACCTGGATGATGACAAAGGCTTCTGTTGGTACCAATATATTCTTTGATGTTCACTGCACTGAGCGTCTGCTCACTTTGTATCCTGATAGTCCAGTTATTCTCATCATCAGAATATGTAGCTTGGCTCAAAGCTTCTCTTGATGCTATTTGGTTCTTGGTTGATTGGGATGCTCTTTGCCTGACTTCTGACTGTAGCTTCTTATAATATTGACTACTCATAGAGTCATACAACATGGAAAAAGACATTTCAGTTCAACGCTGACAAGACATCCCAATCTGACCTAGTCCCATTCCCTAGCATTTGATCCAGATTCTTCCAAACCCTTCCTATTCGGACATCTATCCAGATACCTGTTAAATGTTGTAATTGCATGCAGCTACACCACTTTCTCTAGCAGCTTGTTCCATACACGCACCACCGTCTGCGTGAAAAGAATTATCCCTCTCACTTTAAACCTATTCCTTCCAGTTTTGGACTCCCTTACCCTAGGAGAAATACCTTGGTTATTCACCCTGCCCATGTGCCTCATTATTTTGTAAAACTCGATAAGGTTGCTTCTCAAGCCTCCAAGGGTGTCCTCTAATGCTACTTATGTCGTTAAAGCTGGGTAGTTTTTGTGTGCATGTATAAGCCTGTACCTCTCTCATTGCTTACTTAGTTTGCTTGTATTGGCTATTTTTCTGATGGTGGATGAATTGAACCCTTGCCTGTAAATTTTGACATCCCAGTATAACAGTAGTCATACATATGAAACTTGTAATAGGGTTTCCATGCTGTAACTTTAGGATTAGTCCAAGATTCCCTTTGAAACAGTTCTGTTTGGGCAGATACTATCACAAGCTCAATTATTCTGTTTGTTGCCTTTGCTGCCATCAAGTCACATCTCTTGTCTGTGCATCTACTTATAAATTGTTCATTTGTCTTGTCAGTTAATGTGCAAAAGACAGGAATTTAAATTGTGGAAGTTGAGATTCACTCGGAATTGACCTTCAAGCATTGATAATGTTTTTATACAGACATTTAAGGTGGTCTTCAGTCAGACCTGACATGTTCAGTCTGTGGAAGCCTTCATTGCCTGTGGAAGCCTTCATTGCCTGTGGAAGCCTTCATTGGCTGTGGAAGTCTTCATTGTCTGTGGAAGCCTTCATTGCCTGTGGAAACCTTCATTGTCTGTCGAAGCCTTCATTGTCTGTGGAAACCTTCATTGCCTGTGAAAGCCTTCATTGCCTGTGGAAGCCTTCATTGTCTGTGGAAGCCTTCATTGCCTGTGGAAGCCTTCATTGTCTGTGGAAGCCTTCATTGTCTGTAGCAACACAAATCTTTTAGTTTGTTTCTTTGATTTGGAAATGTGAGGTCCAGAAAACATATCTTTCTATATGGTTAGGAATTCAGATAAAAGGTTTGCTACTTTCCAGTTGAGCTTTGGGAAAGTTTATGCTCATCCTATGTCTGTTTGCGGGATTGCTTGGACTAACTGAAATAGGATAACTATATAAGCTTTTTGTGTTCCTGATTTACAGTTGTGGCTATAACCTTCTCTAACCATAGTTTTTTTTTTGGTTGATTGCAATGGTGGTGCTGTCAAGTTATTCCTGTTTTCCTGAGTTTTTTGAAGCCCCCTTCCCCCCCGCCAACACACACACAATAGTCATCCTCGGTGTGAAATGGAATGCCCTGCACCAAAGGTAAAGTCAATAGTAAAAGAAAGATTTTAGTTCTTTTTGCAACTGCTGGGAGTTTTTATTAAATGAACCTTTTTTCCTAACCTGGTCTTCAGTGTGTTAAACTCCCTCAACCTGATGGTCAGCACAGCTCAACAAAGGATTCTCTCTTGTCAATGGATTTCTACATAAAGACAGTTATTTAATCACAGTTGCTGCACAAGTTTTACAGAAGATAGATGTATATTGATTACATTCTATTGAAACTGTGCAATCTTACTGGGACTGAGGCTTGCTGGCTGGCCTGTGTGCAATGCCCCAATGCAACAGTATGATTTTGAATTTTCATCTAGATGTACAGAATCACTTACACATTGTGAATTAATACTTGATAGTTCTTTGCCCTTTCACAGCAGTCTTTCTGTTGTGGAAGGGTGAGACTTGTATGCCTCTCAGTTAAATCTTCAAAAACTAAACTGCCACAATGTTGTGTTCCTCTATTTGACACAAATATACCAATCATGTGATAATGCTTAATAAAAAAAACATGATATGAGTTATTAAGTTTGACAATAAGACTCCATACAGATAGGAGGGTGGTTAGCTTGGATGGCTGATTTGTAATGTTGAGTGATGCCAACCATTTGGGTTTAATTCCCACATTGGCAAAGGTTATAATGAAGGACTTTCCCTCTGAGCCTCTCTCCTTGCTTGGGTTTTGGTGAACTTCAGTTTAAACCACCACCAGTTGTCTCTCTCTAATAAAAGCAACTCTATGATTGGACTATGGTGACTGCCCTTCTACAGACAGTGTTAACTGGGAGGCTGCGTATGCAAATCTGACTTCTACAAGCTGCCACTGTATACTGAGGACTGAGCCATGCTACTATTACCATCTTGTCATGATGTGACCATGATGGATAGCAGTGTACAATATGCTCTCTTAAAAGTATGAACACAGCATATATTGCTTCCCATCTAGTTGAGCAATAGGGGAGAGTTTGTTGTGAAGGAAAAAGATTGTGAAATATTGGATGAGATAAATATCCTCTCATTTACTAATTTATTTCAGCCTTGTATTTACTAGCATCCTATAATCTTTCTTCAATATTTATGACATAAACTTTCCTTTATTGTCCGATCCAATTACATATCCTCTTTGACATCTGGTGAGACAGGAAATGGGAAGCTAGATTTGGAAAATCTAAACTTTCTTCTTGGAGAGAATATCATTGTTCTGAAACTTTTCTATCTTCTCCTTGAATGATCCAATTGTACTGACCTGCTGTTTCCAATCTACTTTTACCAAATCACAGCACAGCTTACAAATATTGACCTTTCTCCAGTTTAAAACGTTATCTTTGCCCTCTATACAACCACACATAGAGTAACTGAGAAATGACAATTAAAACAAAAATTATTTTCACTAATGCCCCTTTCACCTGACCAGCTTCATTCCTTAAAACTAAACCCAGACTTTTGGCCTTTTGATGTGTTGCTTTACAAGACTAGTTCTTTTTTTCCTAAAAGCTGTTCATTGGCTCAAAGATACTCTGACCTTGATTTATTTTCAGAGGGGTAATAAACCAGGCCGGGCTCTGATCAGACTGGTTTGGTACAGAAATGAAAAGGATTTTGAGAGGCCTTTTGTTTATATGTAAACAAATGACACTTCAGGCCAAAGTGATCACGTTTTAGAAGTGACCTGTAGAATGAAAGGGCAGTGGTCAGCTCCCTAGCTGAGGTGAAAAATGTGGTGCTGGAATAACACAGTAGGCCAGGCAGCATCCGAGGAGCAGGCGAATCGACGTTTCGGGCATGAGCTCTTCTTCAGGAATGAGGCTGGTGTGCCAGGCGGACTGAGATAAAAGGTAGGGGGGAGGGAATTTGGGGGAGGGGCGCTGGGAATACGATAGGTGGAAGGAGGTGAAGGTGAGGGTGATAGGCCGGAGAGAGGGTTGGGGCGGAGCGGTCGGGAAGAAGATTGCAGGTCAAGAGGACGGTGCTGGATTCGGGGGTTGGGACTGAGATAAGGTGGGGGGAGGGGAAATGAGGAAGCTGGAAAAATCTACATTCATCCCATGTGGTTGGAGGGTTCCTAGGCAGAAGATGAGGCGCTCTTCCTCCAGACGTCGTGTGGTCCGGGTCTGGCGATAGAGGAGGCCAAGGACCTGCATATCCTTGGCGGAGTGGGAGGGGGAGTTAAAGTGTTCAGCCACGGGATGGTTGGGTTGGTTGGTGCAGGTGTCCCAGAGGTGTTCCCTGAAACATTCTGCAAGTAGGCGGCCTGTGTCCCCAATATAGAGGAGACCAGATCGGGTGCAACGGATACAGTAAATGACGTATGTGGAGGTGCAGGTGAATTTGCGACGGATATGGAAGGATCCATTGGGGCCTTGGAGGGAGGTGAGGGGGGAGGTGTGAGCGCAAGATTTGCACTTCTTGCGGTTGCAGGGAAAGGTGCCGGGAGTGGAGATTGGGTTGGTGAGGGGTGTGGACCTGACGAGGGAATTATGGAGGGAGTGGTCTCTCCAGAACACTGATAGGGGTGGGGAAGGAAATATATCCCTGGTGGTGGGGTCTGTTTGGAGGTGGTGGAAAAGACGGAGGATGATACGATGTATCCGGAGGAGGTTGGTGCGGTAGAAGGTGAGGACCAGTGGGGTTCTGTCCTGATGGTGATTGGAGGGGCGGGATTCAAGGGCGGAGGTGCAGGAAGTGGAGGAGATGCGGTGGAGAGCATCGTCGACTACGTCAGAGGGGAAATTGCGTTCTTTGAAGAAGGAGGCCATCTGGGTTGTTCGGTATTGGAATTAGTCCTCCTGGGAGCAGATGCGATGGAGGCGAAGGAATTGGGAATATGGGATGGCATTTTTACAGGGGGCAGGGTGGGAGGAGGTGTAGTCTAGGTAGCTGTGGGAGTCGGTTGGTTTGTAGTAAATGTCTGTGTTGAGTCGGTCGCCCGAGATAGAAATGGAGAGGTCTAGGAAGGGGAGGGTGGAATCTGAGACGGTCCAGGTAAATTTGAGGTCAGGGTGGAAGGTGTTAGTAAAGTGGATGAACTGTTCAACCTCCTCGTGGGAGCACAAGGTAGCGCCAATACAATCATCAATGTAACAGAGGAAAAGGTGGGGTGTGGTGCCAGTGTAGCTGCGGAAGATGGACTGTTCCACATATCCAACAAAGAGGCAGGCATAGCTGGGGCCCATGCGGGTGCCCATGGCTACTCCTTTGGTTTGGAGGAAGTGGGAGGATTGGAAAGAGAAGTTGTTAAGAGTGAGGACCAGTTCAGTCAGTCGAAGGAGGGTGTCACTGGTTGGGTCAGCGGGAGAGGAAGAAGCGGAGGGCTTGGAGGCCTTCATGATGGGGAATGGAAGTGTATGGAGACTGGATGTCCATCGTGAAGATAAGGAGTTGGGGGCGGGGGAAGCGAAGATCATGGAGGAGGTGGAGGGCGTGGGTGGTGTCCCGAACGTAGGTGGGGAGTTCTTGGACTAAGGGGGACAGGACCATGTCGAGGTATGCAGAGGTGAGTTCGGTGGGGCAGGAGCAGGCTGAGACAATGGGTCGGCCGGGGCAGTCAGGTTTGTGGATTTTGGGCAGGAGGTAGAAACTGGCGATGTGGGGTTGTGGGATAATGAGGTTGGATGGGAGATCTCCTGAGGTGATGAGGTTATGGATGGTCTGGGAGATGATGGTTTGGTGGTGAGAGGTGGGGTCATGGTCAAGCGGGCATAGGAGGAGGTGTCCGCGAGCTGGCGTCTAGCCTCAGTGGTGTAAAGATCGGTGCACGAAACTACCACTGCGCCTCCCTTGTCTGCCGGTTTGATAGTGAGGTTGGGTTTGGAGCGGAGGGAGTGGAGGGCTGCACGTTGTGAGAGTGAGAGGTTGGAGTTGGTGAGAGAGGTGGACAGGTTCAGGCGGTCAAATTCGCGGCAGCAGTTGGATATGAAGAGATCGAGGACGGGTAAGAGGCCAGCACAGGATGTCCAGGTGGATGGGAATGTGTTGGAGGCTGGAGAAGGGGTCGTACTTCTTCAACCAGGACTCTCGCCCACCCTGTCCCTTCCTAGACCTCTCCATTTCTATCTCGGGTGACCGACTCAACACAGACATTTACTACAAACTGACTGACTCCCACAGCTACCTAGATTACACCTCCTCCCACCCTGCCCCCTGTAATAACACCATCCCATATTCCTAATTCCTTCGCCTCCACCGCATCTGCTCCCAGGAGGACCAATTCCACTACCGAACAGCCCAAATGGCCTCCTTCTTCAAAGACCGCAATTTCCCCTCCGACGTGGTCGACGATGCTCTCCACCACATCTCCTCCACTTCCCGCACCTCTGCTCTTGAACCCCGCCCCTCCAATCGCCACCAGGACAGAATCCCACTGGTCCACACCTTCCACCCCAGCAACCTCCGGATACATCGTATCATCCTCCGTCATTTCCGCCACCTCCAGACAGACCCCACCACCAGGGATATATTTTCCTCCCCACCCCTATCAGCTTTCCGGAGAGACCACTCCCTCTGCGACTCCCTCATCAGGTCCACACCCCCCACCAACCCAACGTCCACTCCCGGCACCTTCCCCTGCAACTGCAAGATGTGCAAAACTTGCACCCACACCTCCCCCCAAGGCCCCAATGGATCCTTCCATATCCAACGCAAATTCACCTGTACCTCCACACACATCATTTACTGTATCCGCTGCACCCGATGTGGTCTTCTCTATATTGGGGAGACAGGCCGCCTACTTGCGGAACGTTTCAGCGAATACCTCTGGGACACCTGCACCAACCAACCCAACCGTCCCGTGGCTGAACACTTTAACTCCCCCTCCCACTCTGCCAAGGATATGCAGGTCCTTGGCCTCCTCCGTCGCCAGACCCTGACCACACGACGTCTGGAGGAAGAGCGCCTCATCTTCTGCCTAGGAACCCTCCAACCACACGGGATGAATGTGATTTCTCCAGCTTCCTCATTTCCCCTCCCCCCACCTTATCTCAGTCCCAACCCCCGGATCCTCTTGACCTGCAATCTTCTTCCCGACCGCTCCGCCCCGGCCTATCACCCTCACCCTCACCTCCTTCCACCTATCGTATTCCCAGCGCTCCTCCCCCCTACCTTTTATCTCAGTCCGCCTGGCACACCAGCCTCATTCCTGAAGAAGGGCTTATGCCCGAAACGTCGATTCTCCTGCTCCTCGCATGCTGCCTGGCCTGTTGTGTTATTTCAGCACCACATTTTTCAACTCTGGTCTCCAGCATCTGGAGGCCTCACTTTCTCCTAGCTTTCTAGCTGAGCAGGGTGAAAGTGAGTACTGCAGATGCTGGAGATGAGAGTCAAGAGTGTGGTACTGGAAAAGCACAGCAGGTCAGGTAGCATCCGAGGAGCAGGAATATCGACATTTTGGGCCAAAGCCCTTCAGCAGCTTTAGCTGAGCAGTTTAGTTCAGTCCAGAACTGGTTGGGTGTTCAACAATGAACTGTGTGGAAACTCTCTCTTTTGCCCTTCTAACTTCAACCTGTAAGCATCTGACCCTTTTTTGTACTATGTTTTAAAGGGGGGTTGCTTATTGAGACTGTTGTGTATATTTGGAACAGCAAACTTAAGTCTAGTTTGGATAGACTGAGTTCTGGAGGGGTTCTTTATTCTGTTCTTTGTGTTTCATGGTGTAATTTTGTGAATAAATGTTTTTGTCTGTTTTAAACCTGGTAGTCAAACTCGCTAACTTAATCCAGGTAATTTTCACTGTACACTCACTGAAACAAATTGCAAAGTTATAGTCTGGGCTGCCTGCTTAAGAACATTTTGAGTGTTCTGGCCTAGTATATAACAATTGGCTGAAGTAAATTTTGGTGAGTTTCAGTTTAAACCACCAGCAGTTGTCTCTCTATAATAATTTGTAGGAGTGATTCATCCTTTATACTTTTTGTCACAATTAATACAGGATATTACTAGGATAGTGGAATGAAGACAGGTGAAATCTGCAGGCATTCTCTATCATATTGTGACTCGAATACTCGAGTCACAATATGATAGAGAATGCCTGCAGATGCTGGAGCACTTTGTGAAGGTGCTGGAGCACTTTGTTCCTCCAGAATGTACACTGATCCTCTGCACAAGCTGTGGTAGTTAATGGATGAATCCCTGTTGGAAAGTATTAAAAAATTCAACCTACTAAATTATAAGACATGTGAAATATACCTCCATCATCAGGTTATTTGTGGTTGAATCGCTTGAACTCTTAGGGACTAGACAGCACTAATGTGACATACCACTTAAATGCCTTTGCAGTGATCTCAGTCATCGCTGACTTCACAGTCGTCTCACTGATGACTTAGTGCAAAAGTTTTCTTACAGTTGTGAAAATGTACCACCTAAAGCAGGGAAATTTGAGGGTTAGTTCTTCATTAGTGATGAGGTAGCTGATCTTAGATGGAATCTTAGGAAAGGGCACATAAACATGTTGTCTGATACACGGCTGGATTCCTCATGCTTCTATTTCAAAATGTACCAGACAACAACATAGCCACTTAATTAGCACCACCAAGGGATAATAATAGGAGCTGACAATATAGATGAACAGCTGGCTGTTCCAGAAGTTGTTTCTTTTTACAGATGCCAGAAGATACAAGATAACTATTCACAGTGGATACAAAACACTTAGCCCTAATGGAGAACTCAGTTCAATTTACTTAGTTTAAGTGGATAAGATCCTTAATGTTGAGATACATAACTCTTATCGATTTACTCTCTGAAGCGCCAAACTTTTCCGCAATTGATGCGTACTTGTCTGCAAGTCTTACAGCTATTAAAATATTATATTCATTTTGTGCTATCACATGGACAAGTTATGCATTCCTAAACTTATTCAAGTGCATTATTAATAATGTTAATGGGAATTCAATTTTTGCTAATTAAACAAGAGATGTAGTCAGAGCCATAAAATGTTAAACCCTTTTGCCCAACTGCCACCTGTGAATTCAGTAATTCACTCACCAGTGAGGCTTCTGCAGATAGCACTCATTCTCAGACCACAGATGCACATTAATTACCAGTTCACTAATTATTCACATTCAAATTTACATGCTCAAACCATTCATTAAGCTTTCTTTTAACTTTGAAAACTCTTGAGGCACATTGGTCCTTGCATTTCATTTGGTGAGTTTAATTGAACCCTGCTATGGAAGGTAATGCTATTAAAAGAAGAATTTTCATATATTTTGTAAAATGAAAACTTTGAGGTCACTTTAAAGAATAGTTCTTTGTGATTGTAATGACATGGACTTCTTTATTACTAACTATGTGCTATGCTATTATCCTTCAGAATAAAATGCCACTAAGAAATCAAAAATAACTCAATGTTACCGCACAATGAAAGACAGTTTAACAAAAATAAATATCATGTCAAGGTTAATATTTTTAATTGTAATAAATTATACTAATCATAGTTTCACATGGTTAAAATTGATTCCTGTGATATTAAACTGATTGACTAATGATAAGGCTTTAAAAAAACAAACTTTCATTTTGGTTTGCATCCAAAAATAAAATTGTATGAAAATTGAATGTCAAATATAATTGAAAATGGAATGTGGCTGATTCACTTGGTGCCTAGTTACTGAAAGCAGTGTGGAAGTGAACGATCCAGTAAACAAAGCTTTCAGGTTCAATCCCAGATCCGTGATGATCTCAGTGAAGGTGACCTCACTTCTCCATGGATCAGGAAAACAACTATCAGCCAAGCTCCCACTCCTGTTCTCCACAGAATTAGCCACTACTGGACTTAAATATGTATAGGTTCTGGTTGAGGTCAAAATCAGCCTCAGCTGTCCTTGTGGTCTGATGGAGTGTGAAAAAGACTGATAACTTTACTGAGAGCAGCTGAATATGGAGCAGTATTCCAGCATGAATCAACATTCATGTGAGAAGAAAAGAAAGGACTGAGAGGGAGAAAGTAAAAGTAGAGAAATGAACGTATATTGCAACCTAGAGAATCATGTGAACAACAGGGATGCACAACCTTAGGTTCTCAGATAATTATTGCAGAAACCTCCAAACATTCTTATCTAACATTGGCATCTACACTTCAATATGCCCTGTAGGTGAAGTGTAGCCATTCTGGGGGATGAACATTACCCAGTAGTTTGGCCTGAGGTACAAAGTATTATTTGTAGTTGTTAATTTGGGAAACAAGAATCCCTCAGTCTCTCTCTCTCTCTCTTTCACAAATGATACGCCTTTAATGAAAGTGGTACACAGAATTGTCAAGAGAAAGTGGTTGGATTTTGCAAACAATTTGTCAAGTTTTGTTTTGAAAGAATGGTTCACAACCCTGAAGGACATGTTTCATGAGCTCACAAGTTTAATTAATTTTCCATCATTTCATCTCTCCCAAATCAACAACGCTATTTGCATCATCTGTGTTGTGCTATAATAAAACAAACGTAAAATTAAAAATGTTAGTAATGTTCATGACTTTATGTTGCGTGTCGTAATCAGCATTACTACTTGATTACAAAATCAACAATGCAAATAACTCTCTGCATCTCGTACTACACATTTCGAATCACAATGCTTAATTTAGACTAAATCAAGAGAAAATGAGAAATGGTTTCCAGCTACTTTATTTTGAAAAATAACGAATACAAAACTTTCTTTCCAATATGTGATCACATTCAGTCCAATTGAGCTCTCACTTGAGTTTGAATGATTTTTTTTCACCACAATCAAAATTTTGGATTATTGTAGAGAAGTGTAAGTTGACATTAATAAAAAAAAACAGAGGAAGATATGCTACAGGCCTTTTGAAATGGAAAAGTGCAAATAATAATTTCCAGTCAGACCATTTAATTCTGTGCACACAGGCTAACCCATGAGTTTATCAAAAGCAAACTTTGTAACAGGCGAGAGATTATGGCCCAGAGTTTTCAAATGGGATTTTCTCAAGGTGCTTTCTGAAGGATGGCACAGTGGTTAGCACTGCTACCTCACTAGTGCCAGGGACCTGGGTTCAATTCTAGCCTTGGGAGATCTTCTGTGTGGAGTTTGCACATTCTCTCTATGTCTGTTTGGGTTTTTTCTGGGTGCTCTGGTTTTCTCCCACAGTCGAAAGATATGCAGATTAGGTGCATTGGCCAGGCTAAATTGCCCATCGTGTCCAGGATGTGTAGGTTAGGTGGATTAGCCATGAGAAATGCAGGGTTACTGGGATAGGATAAAGAGACTCTCTGGAGAGTTGGTGTGGACTTGTTGGGCTGAATGGCCAGTTTTCATACTGTCAGGATTCTATTAAAAAAACGTCAGTAGAAAATGCATTGATGCTGATACTGGCTGCTCTCATGACTGTTTGCCAGTGGCAAGAAATGGAAGTTTCTCACTTGTGTGAGGAAGTCCCATCTACATGAGCTGCTGTGCACTCTTATTGACTGGTAGCTCTCTAACCCCCAGAGTCTATGTCTTGGAGTCCACAACCAGGAAACTGCAGGGTTCTCTGGACAGTGTAGGGAGATGATGCTCTGGCATTGGGTAAAGCAGAGATGTTGGTGCAGAGACTGGGATGCAAGGTGTATCTATGAAGGCATACCTTCTCAGGAGAGGTGTACTGACTTTGAAAAGAGGCTGCTGATGCAGAACCACCCTCCATTTCCTGCCTGAGGCATGAGTAATGTCATTTTTGAAGCATGCCCTTGCTGCTGAATTCCTCCCAACAACAACCTTGAAATTGAGGCTGGGTGGCAATGGTCCTTTAGTGGTCATTAGTTTCTACTTAAGGGCCTCAATGTGGCAAGGGCAGGTGGGCTAATTCAAAGCTTTGATACTGTATTTGTGGAAAGTCAAAACCAAACAAAAAAAAATTGAACTTGTATATTGGGTAAATCCAAATATTCATGGCAGAATGTTCAGGGTGAATCTTGAGTTTGTACAGAAAGCAAAATGAAAAATTGTGAGTCAGTACTTAGGTTTATATCCCTTACCATTTTTGTTTGCATTGACTTCATTGCAAAAAAGGCTGATGACTTGTTAGTTCTCACTTTACATGATGACACAAAGTCAAACTTTAACTCAACCTATATTTAGTACTAAGGAGAAAGTAAGGACTGCAGATGCTGGAGATCAGAATTGAAAAGTGTAGCATTGATAAATGTGATGAAGGGCTTATGCCAGAAACATTGACTCTGCTGGTCCTTGGATGCTTCCTGACCTGCTGTGCTTTCCCAGTGCCACACTTTGCAACTGGGTTTAGTACATGACAGTCTATTTTTTTCTATTCAATCACAAAGTTGAGTAGTCTCTTAAATTGACTCTTTGAATTGATGTGTTATTTTGCACTTCAAGTTCAAAGGGTTGCAGCAGATGTCAAAAGAAGCATCCCGTTCACCTTGTGCAAGTGGCCACATAAGTGTGTTAATGATGTTGTTGTGGTAGTCTTCCAGTGCAAAGACTAGACCTCAACCAAATATTACAGACTAGCACATTCCAAAGTCCATGACTATGTGCTGAGTGGGGGAGCTAAAGTGTGGGGCAGGTGTCAACAAGGCGCAGTATGGTAAGACCACTATTTAAGGTCTTTTTGCCAAAGTACAAAGGGTATTCATTCAGTTATCAGGAGAGTGCCTCAAGAGCAAGTAAATAATGCCCCGTATAAGTAAGAAATGCCTGATGTACTTTTGCAACTGCATGGAATGCTAAATTCCAATGTTGTGTTATTCATGTGCAAAGATTGTACATAACTGCTTAAGTAATTGTATGCGCATAAAGATATTTTGATGAATAAAGTATATCTTTGCAATTAAAAAATGCTATTATTGGATTTTATGTCTAAGGTGTGGCGTCAATGCACCTTCAGGCTAATTAAGGGATGAAGTGGCATAACACCACAGGAAGAGAGCTGGACTAAGATAGAAGGGCTGAGAAGACACAGAAGAGGCTCTTAATCAGGCTGTCAGTTTTACCTCTGCTTTCACACTTGCATACTCTTGGCAGAGACTTTTTGTGCAGTCTGTGATTTGTGGGTGAGAGGTGATGGATATGAATCTGAGGCTCCAAAAGGGTTCTGTAAGCACCAAATGCTGCACTGATGTCATGAGGATATCATGGGACAATAAGGAGGATCTCATCAGTGACAGACCTACAGCAGGGTAGTTCCAACAAAAATGGTGAGCATTTTCTTACAAACTGTAAGCAGTTACAAGAATGCAATAAAAACTAAATTTTGTTTTCTCAATATGATTTCTTTAGTTTAGAAATAAACTAAAATTACCATTTAAGATAAGAAAAGTTTGAGAATAGGGACTCATAAACCAAGATTGCAGTGGCAGCAAGTTAATAAATTAACCAGCTTAAACTGATTTGTAGGAGCTTGAATCAGCTGTTCTCATGGAGTGTGAAAAGAGATCTTTTGCTGTGTTGCCTTCTCTGCAATGCATGCTGTTTTGTGCACAGAGTGCAAACTGGAAGTTTGGTCATTGAAGGTATTTAGTAAGGAAGGAAAAAGAAAGAAGCATCTTTTTCCATGTTTCAGCTCCAGTAATAGGCTTTTACACGTGTTTTGTGAAAAAAAAGTTAATTGGTGCTTAACTGATGGATTATTCAACTTATTCTAATTGCAATGCAATGTTTTTAAAGTTACTATATGGCAGGTCCATTCAGCCAATTGGAATAGATATCTGTGGTATATGAGAAGTCATGGAGTCACCACGTGCCCAAAAGGAACATCACCATAAAGTGTCACTGGGTCCATGTTTGGAACCTAAGTGAAGGCTGACTTACTGTTCTGCAGCCAAAGTCCAAGAACTACATGGGAATACACATTTAGGCATGATGATACTGCAGATCGAGAGAGTTTAGAGAGTGAAGGAATAAGTGGCCACCAAGCAGCCGAAGAGAACCAGGAAGACAGTGCAGGTGGTTCCCCGAGTCTATCATGCTGGCAAATCAATTTTCTATTTTGGGTACTGTTGAGGTAAATGGTTCCTCAAGGGCCTATAGCCAGAGACAAGTCAGTGGCACCATGGACAACTCAGCTATACAAGAGGGAAGGAGAATAAAGTGGAAAAGTCATAGGTCTGAGGATTCCATAGTCAGGGGATAAGACATGCATCTGAGGCAAGGTAAAACAGAGCACCCTTCTTATTCCTCAGCTCTAACTGAAACAAGTTTGTCCCTGAACCTTCTGAAACATCCTTTTTCTCTAGTATTGTAATACTTGGTTTTAAGCAATATTTGATCCCTCCTTTTCTACAGTCCATTGTATCTATATGGTCAAAAACAACCACTGAACTGGTCTGTCAGAGCTTACAGTTAAAAAGGCACCATGACCAATTAAATGCACCCAGGGATTTTGAGTGAAGACAGAACAGAAACTCCAGGTGCACTGACAATACTATTTCATTTTTCTCTACGTTCAGAGGTGATGTTGGAGGACTGGACAATTGCAAACATTATACCCCTGTTTAAAAAAAACTGTTGCAAATATAGACCCAGCAATTACAAACCAGTCAATTTAACTTTGGTGGTGGAACAACTTGTAGGAACAATTATTTGGGATAAAATCAGTAGTTACAAGGAAACAGCTAGGTTAATTCAGAAGAATCAGCATGAATTTGTTGAAGGAAAATCATGAAGGATCTGAACAATGTGGATAAGGAGGAACATTATCCACTCGTAAAATAATCAAGAACCAAGCCTTAATATTTTGCAAAAGAAGAAAATGAGAGATGAGAAAAAACTTTTTTCCTCCAGCAAATAGTTAGGGCTTGGATGCACTGCCTGGAAGTGTGGAGAAGGCACATTGAAGAGGATATTGGATGATTGTTTTTATGTAAGTTATAATGAGCAGGATTACAGTGAAAAGACAAGGTTACAGTACTTAATTAAAATGCTCAGAGTTTCGGTGCAGTCAAGTTGGGCCAAATGGCCTGTTCCTGCACTCTATTCTGTGATTGTTTCAATTACCTTTATTCAACAACTTGTTACCAACTTTACCTCCTTAGAATTTGAACTATGCCTCAGCGAGGAGAAAGAGTGGACTGCAGATGCTGGAAATCAGAGTTGACATTGTCGTTCTGGAAAAACACAACAGGTCAGGCAGCATCCAAGGACCAGGAAAATTAATTTTTTGAGCATAAGCTCTTCATCAGGAATGAGGAACGCCTCAGCTTCCTACTCCCAGACAATCCAGGTTATACCATCCCCAACAGCAATCTCCCTGTGAAGATATCAGGGTTTAACCTGCCCCACAGGGCCCTCCTGCTCCAGAAAGTATCTCAATAGTTCAGACATTTGTAGCTCTCCCCTCCACACCAGGGTAACTACATTTTTAAGGAGAAAGTGAGGACTGCAGATGCTGGAGATCAAAGCTAAAAATGTGTTGCTGGAAAAGCGCAGCAGGTCCGGCAGCATCCAAGGAACAGGAGAATCGACGTTTCGGGCATAAGCCCTTCTTCAGGAATGCGTTGCTTTTCCAGCAACACATTTTCAGCTAACTACATTTTTACTCAATTAGTCCTCTTTTTCCAATGCTCACTAGAACCACTCACTTGGAGTTGTGTCATGATTACTGCTCTTGATGTGCTGTTTCGAAACTTATTTCCAAACTTCTTAAAATCTGCTTTCAGGACTTCGTATCTATGTCATTAGTATCAGTGTGGACCACAATGTCTGGCTGTTTACTGTCCCTCAAAAGGATAATTTACAATCACTCTGTGACATCCTTAACTCTGGCACCAAAGATGAATTGTAACGTCTTGGAGACCCTAGCATCAGGGAGGTTATATACCATCCTGGAATAATGTTGACGATTGCAGAAAACTACAGAATTGTGAATCAGTAATACCCTTCCACTTTCCTTCTTCCCCTCCTGTATCAGTGGGTGACCTTGATGCCACAAGTTCTTACTGCACTCCTCTGATGATCTATCATCTTCACCAATATCTAGAGTCATGTATCTCAGATATCAAGTAACATTACTAAACCTACTTACTGTTAAACAGGTTTGAGTTGATTTTCTGCTACAGCATGTGTGTGCATTTTTCCCCATGTGATATTAATAGCTTTGATTGATACCAGCAATAAGGACTGGTAAGAGTGAATCTACCTAAGAAGTCCCAGCAGGAACCAGCATATACAAAATGGTGGCATTGGTAGGCTTTGGAAGATTTCATTTCGCTGTACGAGAAGGGCAGAAGGGCAGGTATTGTTATCGAAATATGCGATAGTGATGGCATGCTGAAAAATATCTTCAGTTCCACAAAAACGACTGTTATCCAAGAAGAAAGTAAAAAAAAATTCTAATCAGAAACCTGAGATGTATCATTAAATATTCAGCAGCTTAACAACACACAGCTAGGCTTAGTAATGCAGCAACCAGCAGTTAAAAAGACTGCAGAGGCATTAGCAGAACTAAGCCTGTTCCTAGAAGGTCAAACAGTTACAAAGAGTGAAAAATATTGAAAAGGCTTGTATAGACCACAAAGTCTTATGAGAACTGCAAGTGGAAACATCTGAACCATAAACTCAGCATGCAGTAAAAGGTATCGGACATCAGACAGTTCAGTCCCTCAAAGGAAACATGAATATTGTTTAATTTACGAAAACAGTCCAAGCTGAGGAGCTATTTAAGCAAAAGAGTCTTGTTGAAATTATTTAGGATTATTGGGAATAACTGCAAAAAATACACTTTGCAATAATACACTTAATAACAAAATCATTAAACAGCAGTATAGCTTGACTAATTTGAATATTTAAAAAATGAAGGCAGAACGTGAGTTGACTAAAGATTAATGTTTTAAGGGAAAAAATATTTAATTGTTCAACATAATGCAGGATTAACGTGAATCCATATTTTTCAATGTAAATAACTGCAAAATAGCTTGGAGAAGAAGCAAGAATCTGTCTCAATATATTAAAGTGTGCAAAGATTAAAAGAAGAGGAAAATGGCATAAAATAGTGTTCCTTTTCCATCTTGAGAGAAAATAAAAGATACCGTATCTCTTCATTTTAAAACATTTCAGCAATATATTTCAAAGCATAGTTTCAGAAAAAAATATGATGATAATCTTGAAATATTTAGAAGTTGTTCAGTGTTATTCACAGAAAAGAAATAAATTTCAAAAAAAAGAAAAAAGAGAAACGTTGCAATTTAGTGAAATTCAAATGGACATCTCTAGAATGATGTAGAGGTGCTGGTGTTGGACTGGGGTGCACAAAGTTAAAAATCACACAACACCAGGTTATAGTCCAACAGGTTTATTTGGAACACACTAGATTTCAGAGCGCTGCTCCTGCCCCACTAGATATCCGATTAAGGAGCAGTGCTCTAAAAGCTTGCAGTTCCAAATAAACGTGTTGGACTATAACCTGGTGTTGTGTGATTTTTAACCCTCTTTAGCATATTAGTCTGGGGTTCTGGTTTATTGGTTCAGTAACATTGCCACGATTTCACTGCCTCCTATTGTGGATGACTAAAGCAGACAACTGTGAAGTGTAAAGATAATTTAAAAAGAATCAAGAACCTCATGACATTAAACTGAAGAGTATGAAGTGTCTCTGTATCACAGCTCAAATGTAGAATTTGGAACACAGACCAATCAATCATGATTTCATTGAATAATGGAGCAGTCTTGAAAGGTTGAATGGTTTACCTCTGCTCCTGAGTCGTCTGTTTGAATGTGTGTTGATGGAATGACCCTTTGAATGCCAAGTCTGATCGAAGGTGAGGAGAAGTCAAATCATAACATTGAAGAAAGGCCAATAGAGCCTAAAACCATAAGACATAGGAATGAAAGTAGACTAGTCAGCCCATTGAGTCTGGCACTATTCAAATTATAGCTGATCTGATAATCCCCAACACCATTTTCCTGCATTCTCCCCATAACCTTTAATTGACTTACAGATTAAAAATCAGCCTATCTCAACTTCTAAAATACTCAATCACCCAGCCTCGACAGCCCTTTGCAGGTAAGAGTTCTACAGATTCATCACCTCAGAGTGAGAAATTTTTCATCTCTGTCTTAAATGCATGACCCCTAATTCTGACCTCTGGTTCTAGACTCTTTTACAAAGGGAAATAATTTTTCCACATCAGCCCTTTCAAGACCTGTAAGAATCTGGCATGTTTCAATGAGCCTGTCTCTCAGTTCTCTATATGCCAATGAGAATAGGCCCAATCTACTCAAGCACTAATCATAAGACAATCCCTCCATACCTGGAATCAGCCCGTTGTACCTTTTCTGCATTGCTTCCAATGCCAATATGTCTTTCTTTAGATAAGCCACCCAAACCTGTTCACACTATTCCAGCTATGGTCTGACTAAAACCTTGAATAGATTTTGCAAAGCCTCCAATTGTTATACTTAATTCCTTTTGAAACAAAGGCCAAAATTCCATTTGCTATCCGAATTACTCTCTGAACTTGAATGCCAGCTTTTTATGATTCATGAATGAGGACCCCCAAATCTCTCTGTTCTGTAATTTTTTTCCATTTAAGTAATGTTCAGCTCCTCTGTTCATCCTGCCAAGTTGCATAACCTCACATTTCCTCATGTGATATTTCGGCAGGCCAATTTTAATCCACTCATTTAACCTATCTATAGGGTGAAGTTACCATAGGCCTATCAGACCTGAGGACTGCTCTCTCAGGATGTGATGGTTTAACTTCAGAGACACCATACCTCAGGGAAGAAGTAAGGTTGAGTAGGAGGTCATCTTTTAAGCACCACACTCTTGACTCCGATTTCCAGCACTTTCTCCTCGGAGGTCATCTGAGCCAGAACTGGAATTGAATGCATACTGTTGAAATCACTTGACATTACGAACTAGCCATCCAGCCAACTGAGCCTCCTGCCTCTTTCTTACACATGATCATAATGATATTGAATTTTAATGTGTTAGCCATCACCTTCAAATCATCTGTCTTAGTCACAAGACTCCTGGCTGTAAAATAAATGCCATCTACCCTTGTCGATCCTTCCTTGTGACTTAGTCTGATGATATACATTTGGTCTAGCAGACAGATTTTGATCTTTTTTACTATACTTGCCTGTACGACACCCCATATTGTACCTCAAATCCACCTTCCTTCATCCTACTAAATTAGCTTTAACTCCCAACAGCCACTCCAGCAAATTCCTCCACAAGAGCGTTGGTCCCATTTCAGCTCAGGTACAACCAGTCAGACTTGTCTGACCGTGACAGTTTTTTGATTTGCACCTAAAACAGGCATTCTGAGTTAATTATAGACTTACCAAAAACATTCAACAAAACTTTGCAAATCACATGTGAGATGCCTAACAGGTTTATTCAGCTTACAGTATTTAATTAGTTCATCCAAGTTCCATCAATTTAAAAAAAATATTGTCCCAGTGGAGATGGTTGTAATGGCAGTTAAACTCAGTTGGATGAGCTGGAGGATGATTACACACTCTCATACCTAATATTGGAGACTTATAACCAGTGGGATCCAAGGTAATTTGGTTAATTGGATCCAAAATTGGACAAGTGGCAGGAAACAGAGGGTTGTAGTTGAGGGATATCTCTGTGACTGGAAGCCTGTGTACAGTGGAGTTCCTCAGGGGTCAGTGTTGCAGCTTTTACTCTTTACAGTATATATATAAATGATTTAGACTTGAATGGAAGAGGGTTGATCCGTAAGTTCATGAACAATACAAAAATTGGTGGCGTGGTAAGTAGTGAAAAGAATAGAGTTGAAAAGTGTGGTGCTGGAAAAGCACAGCAGGTCAGGCAGCATCCAAGGACCGTTGACGTTTCAGAAATAAGCCGTTCATCAGGAATGTCCGATAAAGGGCTTATGCCCAAAATGTCGACCCTCCGGCTCCTTGGAAGCTGCCTGACCTGGGCTTTTCCAGCAGCACACTCGTCGACTCTGATCTCCAGCATCTGTTATCCTCACTTTCTCCTAATGAAGAGGATAGCCTTAGATTACAGGATGATATTGATGAGCTGGTCAGATGGGCAGATCAGTGGTAACTAGAATTCAACTTGGATAATTGAGAGATGATGCACTTGAGCGAGACAAACAAACAAGGAAGTACACAATGTATGGTAGAAAACTGTGAGTGACAAGAATCAGCAGGATCTTGGTGTGCATGCCCACATGTCACTAAAGGTTGCAGGATAGGTAGATGGCATGGTTAAGAATGCATATGGGATAATTGCCTTCATTGGTTGAAGCATAGAGTTAGAAAGTTGGTTTGACAGGAAGAATGTGATTGTACCGGAGCGGGTGCAAAGGAGATTGACCAAGGTGTTGCTTAGACTGGAAAGTTTCAGTTATGGAGAGAAATTGGATCAATTTTTTTTTTTTTTTGCCCATTGGAACAGAGGAGGCTGAGGCAGGACATGATGTGATGTACACATTGATGAAAGCATGAGCAAGGGAGACAGGAAAGAAATGTTTGCCTTTAGTGGAGGGATAAATGAGTGGGGGCATTGAGTAAGGGGCAGGAGGTTTCGAGGGGAAATAATGAGTTTTTCTTCACTCAGAAAGTAGTAAGAATATGGAATTCTCTGCCGTAAAGCACAGTAGAGGCAGAGACCCTCATAACATTTAAAGTAATTTAAAGTATTTAGATGTGTACTTGTAATGCCAAGTCATACAAGACTATGGGCCAAGTGCTAGAAAATGGGATTAGAATAGTTAGGTTGCTTCTTTTTGACCAGTGCAGACTTGATGCTCTAAAGGGCCTTTTTCCATGTGTAAACCTGTGTAATTTTATGACTCCAATGTACTGTCTTCTGCGTTAACTTGCTCATTTATGCAGACAACAATGGGAATGGCATCATCATTGCTGGACTAATAATGCAGAGTATATGAACTAATAATTTAGAGATATGAGTTTATATCCTACCTGGGCAATTAGGGATTTGCAATAGAAGCTGTTCCTGACAGTGATATAAATTTATTAACTGGCCATGAATAAAATTGGGGTGGAATCTTGTATGTTTGATGGCGAGGGCATTTAATCAGGATGAGTGGTGGGTGGAATTGCCACCCTACTCCAACTCCATTAAGACCAGGGCTAGAAGGCTCATCCTGCTGCCAAACGAAGCCCTTATGTGGGGAATCAATGCTCACCTACCGGCCCTTTCTTGCAGTCATGGTGGTTAATGTACCAGTTGGTTGTGACTTGCCATGTAGTGAGCACACTCTTGGGGAAAGCTTGAAAGGTACTCAGAGCCTGACCAGCCATACGAAGGAGTTGTCCACACTAAGATATTCCCTTCATCCTTGCTATTCAAATTCAGACGCTCTTCTTTGATTGGCCATTGGCTCTTGGTAGTGGGAATTCTGCAGCAAAGATGTTGGGTCCTGGTGGGAAGCTGGTTTCTGAGCTGGCACAAGCCATGTCCAACAGCTAGTAGTTGAATCTCTGCCACTACCACAAGATTCCAGCCAAGGTCAGCATGTTCTTCTTTCACTGTATGGATCTGGGTTTGATGACAGTATCAGTCCAGTTCTGAAGCTTGAACTGTTTTCAGAAAGGCAATATCATTTTGGCTAATGCAATAGATGAAAACTGCAGGAAGAGAAACTGGGGCAAGAATGACGTTCTTATCTTTGTTATATTTTACTTATCACAAGTAAAACATTGAACTTCTTGCACAAGAGAACCTCCTGAACATATACTCCATAAGATTGAAACTCACCTCTGATCTTGGAGGAACTGTTTGGGCGAAGTTCACAGCACAGAATCAGATAAGTGAATTGTTTTAAGTGTGTGGGTTATTTCTTGATTATATGTTTTTTGAGATATGTCTCTTAATTAAACTTAAAATATAAGCCATAACTATTAATTTAACCTGGAGCAGTGTTTTATAGAGGAATAATACGGTGTTAACTCCAGGAAAGGTAAGAGAGGTAGGCAGTTAGTGCAGGAGCTTTCTGTGGCTATACCCATTTCAAACAGGTATGCTGTTTTGGAAAATGTAGGCGGTGATCGATTCACAGGGGAACACAGCACGAACAGCCAAGTTTCTGGTATTGAGACTGGTTCTAATGCAACAAGGGGCTCGTCAGATTCCAAGAGTTCAATTGTGTTAGGGGACACTCTAGTCCAAGGTACAGACAGATGTTTCTGTGGCCAGCAGCGAAAAAGCAGAACGGTGTGTTGTTTCCCTGGTGCCAGGATCAAGGATGTCTCAGAGAGGGTACAGAATGTTCTCACGGGGGAGAGGGGCCAGTAGGAGGTCATTGTCCACATTGGAACCAATGATATAGGAAGGGAAAAGGTTGAGATTCTGAAAGGAGATTACAGAGAGTTAGGCAGGAATTTAAAAAGGAGGTCCTCAAGGGTAGTAATATCTGGATTACTCCCAGTGCTACGAGCTGGTGAGGGCAGGAATAGGAGGATAGAGCAGATGAATGCATGGCTGAGGACCTAGTGTATGGGTGAAGGATTCACATTTTTGGATCATTGCAATCTCTTTTGGGGTGGAAGTGACCTGTACAAGAAGGACGGATTACACCTAAATTGGAAGGGGACTAATATACTGGCAGGGAAATTTTCTAGAACTGCTCGGGAGGATTTAAACTAGTTAGGTGGGGGGAGAGGGAATCCAGGGAAATAGTGAGGTAAGAGATCAATCTGAGACTGGTACAGCTGAGAACAGAAGCGAGTCAAACAGTCAGGGCAGGTAGGGACAAGGTAGGACTAATAAATTAAACTGCATTTATTTCAATGCAAGGGGCCTAACAGGGAAGACAGATGAACTCCGGGCATGGTTAGGAACATGGGACTGGGATATCATAGCAATTACAGAAACATGGCTCAGGGATGGGCAGGACTGGCAGCTTAATGTTCCAGGATACAAATGCTACAGGAAGGATAGAAAGGGAGACAAGAGAGGAGGGGAATGGCATTTTTGATAAGGGATAGCATTACAGCTGTACTTAGGGAAGATATTCCCGGAAATACATCCAGGGAAGTTATTTGGGTGGAACAGAGAAATAAAAAAGGGATGATCACTTTATTGGGATTGTATTATAGACCCCCTAATAGTCAGAGGGAAATTGAGAAACAAATTTGAAAGGAGATCTCAGCTATCTATAAGAATAATAAAATGGTTATGGCAGGGGATTTTAACTTTCCAAACATAGACTGGGACTGCCATAGTGTTAAGCGTTTAGATAAAGAAGAATTTGTTAAGTGTGTACAAGAAAATTTCCTGATTCAGTATGTGAATGTACCTACTAGAGAAGGTGCAAAACTTGACCTACTCTTGGGAAATAAGGCAGGGCAGGTGACTGAGGTGTCAGTGGGGGAGCACTTTGGGGCAAGCGACCGTAATTCTATTAGTTTTAAAATAATGATGGAAAAGTATAGACCAGATCTAAAAATTGAAGTTCTAAATTGGAGAAAGGCCAATTTTAATGGTATTAGGCAAGAACTTTCAAAAGCTGATTGGGCGCAGATATTCGCGGGTAAAGGGACAGCTAGAAAATCAGAAGACTTCAGAAATGAGATACCGAGAATCCAGAGATAGTATATTCCTGTTAGGGTGAAAGGAAAAGCTGGTAGGTGCAGGGAATGCTGGATGACTAAAGAAATTGAGGGTTTGGTTAAGAAAAAGAAGGAAGCATATGTCAGGTATAGACAAAATAGAACGAGTGAAATCTTAGAAGAGCATCAGGAAGGCAAAAAGGGGACATGAGATAGCTTTGGCAAATAGAATTAAGGAGAATCCAAAGGGTTTTCACAAATATATTAAGTACAAGTACTAATGAGGGAGAAAGTAGAGCCCCTCAAAGATCAGCAAGGCAACCTTTGTGTGGAGCCACAGAAAATGGGGGAGATACTAAACGAGAATTTTACATCAGTATTTACTGTGGAAAATAATATGGCAGATATAGAATGTAGGGAAATAGATGGTGACACCTTGAAAAATGCCCATATTACAGAGGAGGAAGTGCTGGATGTCTTGGAACACCTGGTCAGGTGTACCCTGGAACTCCATGGGAAGCTAGGGAAATGATTGCTGGGCCTCTTGCTGAGATATTTGTATCATCATACTCACAGGTGAGGTGCAGGAAGACTGGACATTGGCTAATGTGGTGCCACCTTTTAAGAAGGGTGGTAAGTACAAGCCAGGAAACTATAAACCAGCGAGCCTGACATCGGTGGTGGGCAAGTTATTGGAGGGAATCCTGAGGAACAGGATATACATGTATTTGGAAAGGCAAGGGTTGATTAGGGATAGTCAACACAGCTTTGTGCATGGGAAATCATGTCTCACAAACTTGATTGAGTTTTTTTAAAAAAGTAACAAAGAAGATTGATGAGGACAGAGCTGTAGATGTGATCTATATGGATTTCAGTAAGGCGTTCGACAAGGTTCCCCATGAGACACTTTTTAGCAAAGTTAGACCTCATGGAATACAGGGAGAACTAGCCATTTGGATACAGACCTGGCTCAAAGGTAGAAAACAGGGAGTGGTGGTGGAGGGTTGTTTTTCAGACTGGAGGCCTGTGATCAGTGGAGTGCCACAAGGATCAGTGATGAGTCCTCTACTTTTTGTCATTTACATAAATGATTTGGATGCGAGCATAAGAGGTACAGTTAGTAAGTTTGCAGATGACACCAAAATTGGAGGTGTAGTGGACAGCGAAGAGGGTTACCTCAGATTACAACAGGATCTTGACCAGCTGGGCCAATGGGCTGAGAAGTGGCAGATGGAGTTTAATTCAGATGAATGTGAGGTGCTGCATTTTGGGAAAGCAAATCTTAGCAGGACTTATACACTTAATGGTAAGGTCTTGGGGAGTGTTGCTGAACAAAGAGACCTTAGAGTGCAGGTTCATAGCTCCTTGAAAGTGGAGTTGCAGATTGATGGGATAGTAAAGAAGGTGTTTGGTATGCTTTCTTTTATTGGTCAGAGTGTTGAGTACAGGCGTTGTCAGGTCACGTTGCGGCCGTACAGGACATTGGTTAGATCACTGTTAGAATATTGTGTGCAATTCTGGTCTCCTTCTTATCGGAAAGATGTTGTGAAACTTGAAAGAGTTCAGAAAGAATTTACATGGATGTTTCCAGGGTTGGAGGAGTTGAGTGAAAAGGAGAGGCTGAACAGGCCGTTTTCTCCGGAGTGTCGGACGCTGAGGGGTGACCTCAGAGGTTTACAAGATTATGAGGGGCATGGATAAGATGAGTGGACAGAGTCTTTTCCCTGGGATGGGGGAGTCCAGAACTAGAGGGTTAGGGTGAGAGGGGAAAGGTATAAAAGAGACCTCAGGGGCAACTTTTTCACACAGAGAGTGGTACATGTATGGAATGAGCTGCTAGAGGAAGTGGTGGAGGCTGGTACAATTGCAACATTTAAAAGGCATTTGGATGGGTATATGAATAGGAGGGGTTTGGAGGGATATGGGCCGGGTGCTGGCAGGTGGGACTAGATTGGGTTGGGATATCTGGTCTGCATGGACTGGTTGGACCGAAGGGTCTGTTTCCATGCTGTAAATCTCTATGACTCTGTGATTGTATAACTTGACGTACTGTTGATGAATGTTCCTTTGGTTTCAGCTAGTCACCTTCTGGTATATTCAATTTCATTACCACACAAAAGATGGATGTATTAACTGAAAAGACTATTGTGGTTTCTATAGGGAGAGTATAAAGGAGCAGATGGTGCATCTGCAAGGCATAATGCTGAGGGTTAGGGACAAAGAGGACAGTCGTATGTGAAGATTAATATTGTGCATTATCATATTGGGGGGTTTTGATCAAAATCAGCTTTTGGAGTAATTTGATAGTATGGGGACATGGAGGGTCTGGGGTCTAGTCAGTGACAAAGCCGGGCCCAATGCTGACAGTGTCCAGTATGATCTGCATTGACAGCTATCACTGCCCCTTCTCTCGAGGGTCCTGGGAAATGTGTGGGTGAGGTAAGTGTCAGTATGATATGTGAAAATGTGGGATCCATATTTGTTTTACACAACAATGTTCTGGCGATAAAACATGAAGCAGCTATTTGCCATGGAGATCTACTTCGGCTTTGCAATCATTGTTTCATCCATTTCATGTGCAATTAGTTTGTGAGTGCTTAGGAGTCTGATGGTGGTCATAGGCAAATGGATATAAGCCATTGCTGTTTGTAAATTGAATCTGCGCATATCAATAAAGTTGAAGTTATCACTAACGACAGGATAGAAAGTCAGTTCTGGCTGGAGGCAAACCATTGTTAGTGCAGTATCCAACGGTCTGGTGTGAGCTATACATGTTCGGGCCCAAACCCAGGAATACTGTTTCTTCCAATTGCTGAAAAAAAAGAGAATTCCTTTTCAATTTCTCACTGCCTCTAACCATAGAATTGTTAAAAAGGTGGGAGGAGCAGGTTGGAGTCTTAAGCAGCTTGCTTCCAGCTTCACTATTCCTCTTTCTGTGAAAACAGTGTGAAGGCAACATTGTCTCCCTAAGTGTCAGCAAAATGAAGGAGCTGGTCATTGACTTCAATGATGTTGAGGTGAGGATGACTGTCTCAATGGTGCTGAGGTGAGGATGACTGTCTCAATGATGCTGAGTTGAGGATGGTTGAAAGCTTCAAATTCCTAATAGTAAACATCACCAGCAATCTGTACTGATCCATCCCCACTACGGTCAAGAAAGCAGACAACACTTCTAGTTCCTCAGAAGGTTAGCGAGATTTGGCATGTCCAGAATGACTCTGATCAATTTTTATCAATGCATATAGAAACCATCTTATCTGAATGTATCACAGCTTGGTATGACAATTGCTTTGCCAAGACCACAAAAAGTTACAGAGGATTGTGAATGCAGTCCAGTCCATCATGAAAACAAGCCTTCCTTCCATTGACTCTGTCTACACTTCCTGCTGCTTTGGGAAAGTAACTAACACAATCAAAGTTCCCTTCCCACCCTGGTTACGTGCTTTTCCCCATTCCTTCATATGGCAGATGATACAAAATTTTGAAAACATGTACCAATAGATACAAAAGCACCTTCTTCCCTGCTGTTGTCAGACTTTTGAATGGACTTCTCATATATTCAAGCTGATCTTTCTCTGTATTTCTTTGTAGTTGCAAAATTCTGTTCTATTCCCTGATATACTTATATAAGGTTGATTTGTCTGTTTAGCAGGCAAAACAATACTTTTCACTGTATCATGATGCACATGACAAGAATAAAACAAATCAAATCAAATCCGTCAACTCTTCCAAATGTCATTGTTGAGTTGTCAATTGAAGTTATTGAGATTATGATGTATATTCTGTCCCACCCACTGCCACACATTTTATGCTATCTCTGGAGGAAATAATATAATTGGAATAAAATATCACAGCCACATATGTTCATTACTAAATTCATCCTGGCATCAATCTCATATCCATTATCACCCCAATGAACCTCTGGATTCTCATCAAGGCCAAGATTTCAAAATCTACCTCCCAATCTTTATAATATTTTGTTTTAAAAGATCTATTAAGTTCTCATCCATGATATCTATTCCAAGCTGCAGTTGCGTCCCAAACATTGGAGGATGGGAAGAGTCCAACATCACCATTCTTTACCTATACTATTTTCTCGTTGAAGATGAAGAATTAGCGGAATAAAAACACTGCAACAATTGTATCTTTCAGAGTTTTGAAGTACTAGTCCAAGCTGATTTTGCAAAGGATGAATCTCAAATAATCTTACTATATTTCAAACATACAGTTTTCAACACTACAGGTCAAAAATGGACCATATTCTATGACTTAAAAGCATCTATGAAGTAAACAATGTTTCATGAGGACAGGAGTAATACAGTGAAATTGCACTTGCAAAAGTGTCGTAATTTAGCATGTTGAACTTTCAGCTTTCAAGGTTCTAACCACCCAACTGGACCTTTGGTAAATGTCAAAAGTAATTTATTTGTGACATTTGCTTAGCATTCAAGCAACAAGCAACCTTTGTTTATGCACAGAAAATAAACAGAATAATAAAACATAAATGAAGGCTATCAAACTCTTCAGAAAGTCTTACAGTTAAGATATTATATAAAAGACCTATAAATTAATATCTCAGAATATTAGGCATCAAAATTGATGGATGACTGGTATGGAATCTTTTCTATAAACTGTTTGGACTGTCATAGTTGATTGTTCAATTGTTGGACATTTGAGAGAAGTAGGCTTTCTGAAATCTCCATTTAGCTGTCGCCTCCAGGTTTTCTCCAGCTGTTTTGCCAATCGACTGTGGAGTATTACATTCTTTCAGCATTGTCAGGAGGTTGCACAAGCTCAGTACAAATCCCTTTGCCTTACTTCTGCCTCCAGGAGGTTGCAGATGGTTTGCCTCACATCAGCATCTCTATTATCCACAATAAGCCATGTGGTTTATTTTGAGACCTCCTGACTGTGCTTTTAAATATTTCTAATATTGTGCACATCTCTTATTATGAATAAAACATCACAAAAAAATCAAAGTGAACTACATTGTGGAGGTCCATCCCTCATTCTCTTTTCCCCAGCTACATATTGCCTCATAATCCAAATGCAGGTGTTCAAAACAATACAAGAGAATAGTAAACAAAATAGCCAGAATGATTAAAACCAACTTTTTTAAAAATCACTAATGAGTTCTGATGAAGACTCACTGGACTCAAAACATTAACTCTGCTATCTTCCCACACCTGCTGCCAGACATGCTGAGTTTTGCCAGCAATTTCTGTCTTTGTTTTAATTACTCCAGCTAAAAATCTGTGGCAATGAATCCAAACGTTCTCAGTACCAAAGCACACAGATTGTATAACTGAGTGGATTCCCTTTCTACTGGGCATGCAGGTGACAAATGTCAGCAGATACTGCTTTTTGTCATAGCCATCAAGGCTCTGGAGAAGATCAGAAGCACAAGTGAAGAACTTACGGCACTTCTCATCCTGTCACCGCACACCAGTTGAAAATCATTCGTCTATGATAACCTTCCTGCTCAAATCCTGGCCAACTTAATCTAAATTTAAAACTTTGAGTGCTTGTTGTTGGAAGTATTGGAATTGGTTTGGATGTTCGTCACTACTATTAGCTTTACCTTTGCTCAGAGGTCACAAGCAAAATTGTGGAAATTAGGCCCACGTTAATAAAAATGAATGTAAAAAGAATTTCTTAATGCACTTTCTGATAACACTTCATCAAAGCCATGATAAAGACTTGAAAGTGTAGTGTGCACAAAGAAAATTAACGCGGAGAAGGAAATAAATAGCAAGTCATTGAATTTTGCATAACATTCCTTTTCTCTGAATGATTTTCCTTTATAGTAAATAGGGCATTATCAGATACTGATCTTGTATGTAGGTTTGCTCGCTGAGCTGGAAGGTTCATTTCCAGACGTTTCATTACCTTACGAGGTAATATTTTCTGTGGACCTCATGTGAAGCAATGCTGAAAATTCCTGTTTTCTATTTATATGTTTGGGTTTCTTTGGGTTGGTGATGTCATTTCCTGTGGTGATGTTATTTCCTGTGGTGAAGTAACTTTCTGTTCCTTTTCTCAGGGGGTGGTAGGTGTGTTTGTTGATAGAGTTCCGGTTGAAACCCTAGCCACTCTTCCCTACATCAAAGTCATCTCGGAAATGACTGCCAGACTACTCAGACCCCTTAGCATCATGGCAGCCCACAAACCCACCAACACACTAAAACAGCAGCTAATAAACTTAAAAGACCCTATACAGACAACGAGCAAAACTAATGTCATTTACAAAATACCGTGCAAGGACTGTAACAAACACTACATTGGACAAACGGGCAGAAAACTAGCCACCAGGATACATGAACACCAACTAGCCACAAAAAGACATGACCCTCTCTCACTAGTATCCTCACATACGGATGAGGAAGGACACCACTTCAACTGGGACATCACATCATCCTAGGTCAAGCCAAACAAAGACATGCACGAGAATCCCTAGAAGCATGGCATTCCAACCGGAACTCTATCAACAAACACATCGAGTTTGACCCCATTTACCACCCCCTAAGAAAAGGAACATGAAGTGACTTCACCACAGGAAATGACATCACCAACCCAAAGAAACCCAAACATATAAATAAAAAACAGGAATTTTCAGAATTGCTTCACCTGAGGCCCACTGAAGGGTGTTACCTAGTAGGGTAACGAAACGTCTGGAAATTAACCTTCCAGCTCAGCAAGCAAACCTACATCCAAAACCTCAACCTGAGCTACAAATCTTCTCAAAACTGGATAAGATACTGATCATGTTGCTGCTTGATCAAATTGTCACATGGTATGCTTACCAATTTGATCTTCTGTTGTCCCTCTCTAAAGAACAAAAGTAGAAGCTTTCTAATGCAGAAATACCCAGTTCACATTCAATAGGAAAACTATAACTTACACTCCAGTCCTCTACAAAAATGCAGAGTCTTCTACTCATATATCTCTGGGCCTATCCAATTAAAATAATTTGAATTTATAATTATCTAACACAAAATGATTTACGTTGATAGGCTCAGTGTTCTTGTTCTGTCTCTTGTGAAAATGTTGCACATTTTCTGAGAATTATCTCGTCTCTTAACTTGTAAGTGATCGCCAAATGATTATGTGTTGGCCCAATTGAATTTACAGGCATATTTAACAAGATTGGGTCTTTTTTTTTATTCCAGTCTATTCATAACTACTTCAAAAGCTTCAAGAATGTAACTTAATATGTTCCCACATGTACCAGCAACTTTCCTCTTAAGTAAAAGTCTTGCAAATGCAGACAGCAAGCATTTGACAATCACCATCATTACAGCCGAGCACAGTTCTGAAACCATCTGAAGACTTTCATCACTGTAACCTACAAGGAATAGAGTTTGAAATTGGGTCTTGCTTTAGAGATTTGTTTTGAAAGAAAGTAAATCAGGTAGCCATGGCTAACTGAGGAAGTTAAGGAGAGTTTTAACATTGAAAGAAAAAGCATCTAAAGGAGACAAAAGTCAGTGATAGCCCTTAAGACTGGGATGAATTCAGAATCCAACAAAGGAGAACAAAAATGAAAATAAAAAGATAAATGAAGCGCAAAGGCAAACAAGTGGGGAATGTAAAAACTGACAAAAAAAACTTTTTTTTCCAAACACATAAAAAGAAAAAGACAGGCCATAGTGAACATAAGCCCTTTAGAAAATGAATCTGTTGAGATAGTTATGGGGAACATTGAAGTGGCAGAGGAGTTAAATATTTGCATTAGCTTTTACAGTGGAAGATGTTTTGTATATCCCATTAATACTCGAGAATATGTGGGAAGAATTAAGTACCATCACTGAAAAAGGAATATTAGACAAACCAATGGGGCTAAAAGCAGATAAGTCCCTGGTCCCGATGGCTTGCATCCCAGAATCCTAAAAGAGACAGTTATGGAGATAGTGGATACCATGGTTTCAATTTTCCAGAAAACTTTGGATTCTGGAGAAGCACCAGACCACTGGAAAACCATCAACGTGGCAGCCCTATTCAAGTAGGGAGGGAGGCAAACAGTGGCTAACTATAGGTCAACTAGCCTATTGTCTACTGTTGGATAGAGATTGGAATCAATTATTAAGAATGTAATAGCAGAACATTTGGAAAATCACAATCAAATCAAACAAAGTCAGCATGGCTTCATGAAGGGGAAATCATGCCTGACTAAGTTATTAAAATTTTTCAAGGAAGTCTCAACCAGAGTGGATAGAGCAGAACCAGTTGACGTGTTGTATTTGGACTTCCAGAAGGTACCTCTCAAGGTACCTCACAAAAAGTAGTGAAGTTAGAAGACAAGAGCCAATGGTGTTAGAGATAGTATAATGGTATAGGCAGAGAATTGGCTAATGGCCAGGAAGCAATGAGTGTTTATTTTCCTTTAGACTGGCAACTTTTAACCAATGGAAAACATGGGGCTTTTTAAGAGAGAACAAAAGAACACAGTATTACTTAAATGGAGAAAAACTGTAAAAAGCTGTAACACAAAGGAGGTATTGTACATGAAACACAGAAAGCTACCACATAGATGCAGCAAGCAATCAGGAAGGCTAATCGAATTATTTCAAGGGGGTTGGAGTATAAGAGTAAAGAAACTGTAACGGTGCAAGGTGCTGATGAGACAACATCTGGAGTTCTGTGAGCAGCTTGAGACTTCTTACTTAAGATAGGCTTTCATTTCATTGGAGGCAGTTCAGGGAAGGTTCATTTGAATGAACGCTGCTGTGGAAGGATTGACTTATGTGCAAAGGTTAAACAAGTTGGGACTCTACTTATTTGAATTTAGAAAAATGAAAGGTGATCTCTTGGAGACATACAGGATTCTCAAAAATCTTGACAGTAAATGTGGAGAGGATACTTCCTCTCATGGGAGAATCTAGAACCAGAAGGCATTGCTTCAAAATTAAAGGGTGCCAATTTAGGATTGCAATGAGAAGGAATTTCTTATCTTGGAGGGTTGTGAGACATCTTTGCCACAAAGAGTTGTGGGAGCAGAGTCCTTATGTATATTTAAGGCTGAGACAGGTTCTTGGTCAGGGAGGGGGGAATCAAGAGTTACTGTGAAAGGGCAGGAGAGTGGATATGAGGAATATCAGATCCACTATCATCTTATTGAATAACAGAATAGGCTCAAGGAGCTGAATGGCTTACTCCAGTTTCTATTTCTTATTATCTTAAATTTGCAGTGATTTAAAAGAAGCACCAAGGCATAGGTTAGAGACATTGAACTTTTACAGTTGAACAACAGCTCGGTTTGTGGAATCACATGATTAATTCATTGGGCATCAATTGTTCATAAATAAAGGTAACAGTTCAGTCCAATAATCTTTTGTCAGAGTTTTTAAGAGTAAAATCAGAAAATAGTCCATAGTATTGAAAAAAGGGGAATTGACAGGAATAGAATGAGGAATATTCTACATATCCCACAAAGAAAGGCAAAGTTAGGATCCAAATTGATTCCAATGGGAGTGAGAGAATCCAGTCTTCATATACGAACCAGTGACATGGGCTGAACAAAAAAGGAGGTTCTGAATTGTCAGTTTGAGGATCGAGGCATCAAATTAAGATACAGAACCTGAAAGGTCCATAACCTTTGCCTTATTACCCAAGTAACATGCATATTGTCTTAGTGAAAATCCGATTATAAAGATGAATGCAGATGAGAGTGATGATGTGAGAGTACTGCACTGTTGGGATGATCCCCACATAAACCATGCTAGGGCTGATGTTACTGTGAGTGGCATAGTTAAGCAAGAAGACAGGATCTTAAACTAAATCATAGGGACAAGGGATCAAATTTTGAATGATACAGTAAATCAAATACTAGAGACAGGACAAAAGGAACAGATTGATTATGATGGAAATAGATGGGAGAACGATTAAAACAGAGATAGAATTGATGGTAAGGTGTCCCCAGTAAGGAAGTAGGAAGCGCAGAGTTCAGAAAGGGTTAGTAATTGGAGAGGATGAATGGCTGAGACGAATTTAGTGGATATGATGCAAGCAATAGTTAGAGTTATAGCCCATTATCTTGGTAAGATACAAGTGTCATGACTGAAACATTTAGGAGGTATGGGCTTCCCTGGCTGGGTCAGCATTTATTGTCCATTCTTAATTATCTTAATTATAAAGGTAATGGTCAGCTGACTTCTAGAATCGCTGCATTCCTTTTGGTATCGGTACACCCATAATACTATGTAGGAGGGTGTTCCAAAATTTTGATGCAGCAAAACCGATGAATTAGCACCATGCTTCTAAGACAGGATGGTGTGTGCCTTGGAGGCGAATTTGCAGGTTTAATGTTCTGCTGTCCTGGTCCTTCTAGTTAATAGAGGATTTAAAATGTGCTTTTGGAGGTGACTTAAATTACTATAATTTATCTAGTAGATGGTATAGACTACTGCCACTGAGTGTCAGTGGTTAAGCGAGTGAATGTTAGATGTTGTAAATTAGGTGTGAATAAAGCAGGCTGCTTATCTTGAATGGTATGAAGCTTTTTGAGTTTTTAAGTATCCAGGCAAATGGAGAGTATTTAGTCACATTCCTGATCTGTGCCTAATAAATGGTGTACAGGCTTTATGAAGACAAGAAGTCACCACAAACTTTCTAGTCACTGATCAGTTTTTTTAGCTGCAGTGTTTATGCGACTGGTCCGGTTTAGTTTGTAGTCAATGGTGACCTACGGAATGTGACAATAGGGTATAAATGTTATTAATAATCATGCTATTAAATTCCAAGGATAATGGTTATATTTTCTTTTGTTGGAGATAGTCATTGCCTTGGGCTTGTGTGTAATGAATGTTACCTGCTAATAAATCAGCCCTAGTTTGGATATTGTCCAGGTCTTGCGACAAATAAACATGGACTGTTTCAATATTGGAGAAACCATGGAAGGTGCTGGGCATCGTATAATCAAATATTCTCACTTCTGATGGAGAGAAAGTAATTAGTGAAGTAAATGAAGACAGTTGAGCAGAGGGGACTACGCTGTGGAATAAATATGGTGTTGTCCTGAGGCTGAGATGATTGATCAGTACTATGATTCCAACCAGCAAAGAATTGCTCTCTGATTCACATCGACTCCAGTTTTGCTAGGGCCTCTTGATGCCACATTCCTTCAAATGTGTTCTTGATGTCATTCTCAGCTCACATCCAGAACGGAAATCTTCTGTCCACAATTGGATCAAGGCTGTAATGAGGTCAGGGGCTGAGTGGTGCTGGGGGATCCCAAACTGGGTACCAGTGAGCAGATTATTCCTTTGCAATTGCCACTTGATTGACACTTTCTATCACCTTGTTGATGAGGGAGAGTAGGCTCATAGGGTAGTTAATGACCTGATTGGATTTGTCCTCCTCTTTGTGCACAGAACATTGTGAGCAAATCCTTACACCATCAGGTAGATGTCAATGTCATTGCTCTACTGGAACAGCTACGCTCAGATTGCATTTAGTTCTGGAGCACAAGCCTTCAGAACTAATATTTCAATGCACTATTCAGAGTGTCCAGCCATTTTTTGATATCACGTGAAAGTAATCAAATTGGCTAAAGAGTGAAATCTGAGATGCCAAGGTGGACCATCCACTTGGTGCTCCTGATACATAATAATGGACACAAATGCTTCAACCTTATCTTTTGCACTGGGTCCCTCATCAAAGATAGAGAAATTTGTGGAGCTCCCACCGTCTGTGAGTTGGTTTATTGATCATTCATGACCAGATGTGGCAAAGATGTGGAAAAGTTAAGGTCTGATCCATTGGTTGCAAGATTATTTACTACTGTCTATTGCATGCTGCTAAAGCTTTTTGGTTTTCAAGTAATCCTGTGTTATAGCATCATCAGGTTGACTCCTCATTTTAAGGTATGACACGTGCTGCTCCTTGCATTCCACTCTGCAATTTTCATTGATCCAGGAGTCATTATGAGTCTTGAGTTGCCAAAACCGTTTGACATTTATTCCATTTATCTCAATGATAATGCTGATGGATAACATCCTCCATGTGACGATGAGCCTTTGTTTCCATAAGGACGACACCACGCCACCTCATAGCAGTCACTCCTGCTGTTGTCTCATGAATAGATGCATCTGTGAGAGGTCGACTGGTGAGAATGACATCAAATAGATATTTCCCTCTGGTTGGTTCCCTCACAACTTGATAAACTTAGTCTAGCAGAAATGTGCTTTAGAAGTTAACCAGCTCCGTCAATAGTGGTGCTGTAAAATTCTCCTTGTTGCTGGACATAGAAGACACCCACTCTTGTGCCCTTGCCACCCTTAGTGATTTCTCCAAGTGATGTTCAATGAGGAAAAGAGCAGATTCATCACCCGGGACTTAAAGATGGAGAATGGAATAAACAAGAGGTTTCCTTATCCATATTTGATATGATGCAATGAAACATCATGGAGTCCACAGATCATATTGAGAACTCCAAGGGCAATTCTTTCCTGGTTGTGAAGGCACCTCCAGTGGACTTGTCTTACCTTTGGAACAGATTGCCAAATCTTGGCATATGCCTCCAGATGTTAGTAAAGAAGATGTTGCAGAGTTAACAGGGTTACATTTGCTGCTGTCATTTCCAGTGGTTCAGTCAATACCTATACCAGAATAGTATAGACTTCATTGCAGTTTAGAACATAGCACATAGAACATAGAACAGTACAGCATAGTAGCAGCCCTTCGACCCTCAATGTTGTTGCGGCCTTTTATCCTTCTCTAAGATCAAACTAACCGACATACCCTTCATTGTACTAACTTCCATGCAAGAGGTGCTTAATTGTCCCTAATGTATCTGACTCTCCTACCATTGCTGCCAGTGCATTCCACACACCCACCACACTCTGTGTAAAAAAAGTACCTCTGACATCTCCCCTAAATCTTCCTCCAATCACTTAAAATTATGCTCCCTTGTGATAGCTATTTATGCTATTGGAAAAGTCTCTGGTATCCACTCTATGCTTCACATCATCTTGTACGCCTCTATCAAGTCACTCTCATCCTTTTTTGCTCCAGTGAGAAAAGACAGAGCTCCCTCAACTTTTCTTCATAAGACATGCCCTCCAGTCCAGGCAGCATCCTGATAAATCTCCTCAGCATCCTCCATAAGGCCTCCACATCTTTCCTATAATGGGTCAACCAGAACTGAACACAATATTCCAAATGTGGTCTAACCAGGACTCTGCTAATGAAAGCCAACACACCATACGCCATCTTAACAACCCTCTCACCTTGGGTGGCAACTTTAAGGGATCTACGGACATGGATCCCAAGATTCAGCTGTTCCTCCACACTGTCAATAATCATCGGCAAACATATTAACCTACCCTTCCATTTTCTCATCCAAGTCATTTATAAAAATCAGAAAGAGCAGAGGTCCCAGAAATGATCTTTGTGGAACACCACTGGTCACTTTCTGCCAGCCAATTCTGTATTTAGACAGCCAAATTTCCCTATATCCCATGCCTCCTTACTTTCTGAATAAATCTACCATGGGTAACTTTACCAAATGTCTTGCTAAAATCTATGTACACCACATCCACTGCTCTACCTTCATCAATGTGTTTTGTCACATCCTCAAAGATGATCTGCCACTCACAAAGCCATGTTATCTCTAATCAAACTATGGCTTTACAACTAATTATAAATCCTGTCTCTCAGAATCCTCTCCAATACTTTGTCCACCATAGATGTGAGACTGACTGGTCTGTAATTACTAGGATTATCCCTATTCCCTTTCTTCAATAAGTGAATAACATTTGCCACCCTCAAATCATCTGGTGCTACTCCAGTGGACAGTGAGGATGTAAAGATCATCACCAAAGCTGCAGCAATCTCTTCCCTCGCTTCCCGTAGTAACTGTGGATATATCCCACCTGGCCCATTGGATTTATCTACCCTCATACTTTTCAAAAATTTCAGCACATCCTCTTTCCTAACATCAACTTGTTCGAGCATTCGTCTGTTTCATGCTATCCTCAGAAACGTCAGGGTTCCTCTCAGTAGTGAATACTGAAGCAAAGTATTCATTAAGGACCACCCCTACCTCCTCCCACACCAGGCACAAGTTACCTCCACTATACCTGGTTGGCCCTACCCTCACTCTGGCCATTCTCTTAGTTATCATGTAAGTGTAGAATGCCATAGGATTTAATCCTACCAGGTAAAGCTTTTTCCTGCACCCTTCCAGCACTCCTGAATCTATTCTTCAGTTTCTTCCTGGCTACCTTGCATCCCTCTAAAGCCCTGTCTGATGCTTGCCTCCTCAACTTTAAGTATGCTTCCTTTTTCCTCATAACTAGATGTTCCAAATCCTTTTTCACCCAAGGTTCCTTCACAATACCATCCCTTCCTTGCCTCAGTGGGACAGCACTATCAGCAGGTGCTTCCGAAACAACCTCCATATTTCTGTGTGCATTTCCCTGAGAATATTTGTTCCTTGTTTAGGTGCCCCAGTTCCTGCCTTATAGAATTAAATTCCCCTTTCCCCAATTAAATATGTTACAATACCAATTGCTCCTATCTCTCTCCATGAGTACAGTAGAGGTCAGGGAGTTGTGATTACTATCACCGAAATACTCTCCCACCGAGTGATCTGACACCTGGCCTGGTTTGTTGCCAAGCACAAAATGTAATATGGCCTCCCCTCTAGTTGGCCTATCTACATATTGCATCAGGAACCTTTCCTGGAAACACCTGACAAAAACTGCTCCATCCAAACTATTTGAACTAAGTGGCTTTCCTCCGGGTGCTCCGGTTTCCTCCCACAGTCCAAAGATGTGCAGGTCAGGTGAATTGGCCGTGCTAAATTGCCCGTAGTGTTAGGTAAGGGGTAAATGTAGGGGTATGGGTGGGTTGCACTTCGGCGGGTCGGTGTGGACTTGTTGGGCCGAAGGGCCTGTTTCCACACTGTAAGTAATCTAATCTAATAAAGTAAGTAATCTAATAAAAAAGTCGGTTCCAATCAATATTAGGGAAATTGAAGTCACTATGACAACAACCCTGTTACTTCTGCACATTTCCAAAACCTGCCTCCCAGTCCGCTCCTCTGTACCTCTGTTGCTATTGAGGGGTCTGTAGAAAACTCCCAGTAAAGAGACTGCTCCTTTCCTGTGTCTGACTTCCACCCATACTGACTCAATAGACAAACCTTCCTCGACGATCTCTCTTTGTGCAGCTTTGATACTATCACTGATTATCTTCCCCTCAATTCCTTTTGAAACATCGAAACCCTGGAACATCCAACAGCCATTACTGCCCCTGTGATATCCAAGTCTCTGTTATGGGCACAAAATCATAGTTCCACCTACTGATCCATGCTCTGGGCTTGTCACTCTTATTCCTGACACTTCTTGCCTTAAAATAGACACACTTCAACCTATCACACTGACTGCACCTTTGCCCTGTCAAGTGCCTATCCCTCCTCACAGACATTCTGCGTGCTGTACCTGGCTGTTCGCTCCCTACTCCATCATCTGGTCCTCCTCCCTTCTCTACGTATATCATTGGTACCGATGTGTACCAAACTTCTGGCTGCTCTCCCTCCCCCTTAAGAAGTCTGTAGACCTGATCAGAGACACCCTTGACCTTGGCACCCAGGATGCATACCACCATCTGAGAACCTCACTTGCGACCACAGAATCTCCTGTCTGTCCCTCTCCTGATTGAATCTCCTGTCACTATCGCTCTCCTATTCTCCCCCTTCTCTTCTAAGCCACAGAATCAGGCTCCATGCCAGAGATCTGACCACTGTGGCTTTCCCCTGGTAGGTTGTTTCCCCCCGCAACAGTATCCAAAACCATATATTTATTATTGAGGGGAATGGCCACAGGGGTCCCTGCACTGTCAGCCTATTCCCTTTTCCTCTCCTGACAGTCACCCTGCTCATCACAGCAACCTTCATCGTGTAACTTACATGTACTGCCTCCTAACTCCGCTATAACTCCTATAACTCCTCCCTATCATGCCCTCAGCCTCCCAAATGATCCAAAGTTGTTCCAGCAACAGCTCCAGTTCCCTAACCTGGTCTGTGAGGAGCTGGAGTTGGGTGCATCTCTCACAACTTCCACATCCTGCAAGAGGAGCATGTAAATGCCCTTGCCTCCATTTCTTCTGCTCTAAATTACCAAGAGAAATTGAATAAATGGAAAAAAAAACAAAAAAAAATGCCTTACCTTACCAAGCTTCCACACATTTCTTTTTATTAGAGGAGGAGGATGGATGGGAGACACTGTATGCGTAGTGTCTTGAGTTTAGCCACAGCCTTCACTCTACCTACTTACGAGGTAAGTCCTAAAGGGAAAAACTTACCCTTCCCAGGATCACCACCCTCCCCACCCATTCCCCCCACCCCACCCTAGTCCTTGGTCTCACCGTTCCCGCTGATGGTGCAAATTGGAGGCTGATTTCACGGAGTGGCCTATTCAGCCATTTTAGAGGCACTCTCAGTAGCCACATTGCTGTGGGTCTGAAGTAGACCAGGCCAGGTCAGGATAGCAGATTTCCTTCCACAAAAACACATAAGTGACATTTTTATGACAATCAACAGGAGTCACATGGTTGTCATTAGGCTAGCTTTCTTCAAATTCCAGAACTAAATTCTGACCCTGCAGCGAAGCTCACATCCTGATGAATGATTAAAAATAAATTGACATGCACCAACATATAGCTTTCAACTTCACAAAATATTTCTCAATCTAACAACATTCTTAATAATTGGGTTAGTGATTTGCTAATGCGGAGCAAAGGTAATTTGGATAATTTCAGTTAAAACTAGATCCAGCTAAATTTGGCTAATAGTTAACAACATTTTTTCAATGAAATGAACATTTATCATTAATCAAATCCAAGTTTTCAGACTGCGGGTATTTCAATAAATGGCCTGTATAAATCAAACTATTACTCTAAAATCAAGCCTTTAGCAGCATGACCTCAATAGCAATGTTTACACATAATAAATAATATTATTTCATTTTCCCTTCACTGAATGAGATGACCTTTACTGGTCTGAGACTTCTGGCCAATTACTGCACCTGAAACAAAATTGCAAGCTTGTTCATGGAACTTCATTGTATCGATTAAATATTTGGTACTAAGTGTTCATTCAAGCTGCTTATGGTTTATATATGTACATACATATAATTGTCCTTGGGTCAAAACCTCCTCAGTAATTGTAAACACTATCATACCTCAATAAGCTATATCAATTCTGCAACATATTAAATAACAAATATTCCCCTTTGTCTACATTTGATATTAGTTTTCAAATGTTATTTTCACATAGGTCCCTAATGGTTAAATCCAATAGGAAAACTGAGATATTAATTCAGTACAAATATCATTTCAGAATGAATTTCTTGTATTCAGCTTTAATCTTGGTATTTATCATGAACTGGAGTGAATACAGGTTCTCTTGCGAGTGAATGATTTGTCAGAGTACTTTCTTTATCAGTGTTATAATGGTCGCTGTGATATTTGATGTTGTTCATTTCAGCTGGGAGAAATATTAATAGCATACTGATAAAAATCGCTTAGTTCTTCTTTGCACTTATAGAATATTGCATTTAATTAGACCCCTGAGTACTGGTGATTCAGGTGAACATTTCAGGACTCTGGATTGTGCGTATTTATATGACTAAATAATCAAAACTGTCTATTGGAAAGTTTCTGTCCCATATGTTCTAATGCAGTCAGTCTGTTGGGGCACAGAATAACATAAAAATTGGAATAAAGCATTAAGGTTGAAATCAATTAAATTTGAACGAGGAAACAAGCAAGAACTTATCTGGCAGATCTTTAACTCTGCAATTGTTGACCAGTTTGAGAGAGAAATTATTGAATCATAAATGATACAGTACTTGGGGAGGCCATTCAGCTTATTGAGCCTGTGCCATCACTGTGTTTGAACTTCTAACTAAACTCACTCACTAGCTCTTTACCACAGCCTTATAATGTTTAATTCTTTGAGTGTTTGCCCAATTTTCCTTTGAATGTTAGTATCTCAAGGACAGTAAAGAAACAGAATAAATATTGGCCCCAGTAATTACATTTATACTCTACAAACAAATAAAATAATGAACTTGTTTCCACCGCTCTTTTGGGTGTCCATTCCAGATTACAACAACTCACTGGGCTGTGAATGAAATCTGTTTTTTATGACACTTGTTATTCATACTAAATCGGCACACTCGCTTCTGTTACTGAGAGCAGTTCGCCTAACTTACTTTAGCAAAAGCTTTTCTCTGACTTTGAACATCTCTATCAAATATCAACACAAGTATGGTGTCCAGATCTGATCCCATATTTCAGGAATTACGTGACAGTCCTTGGGATGAAACAGAGGTGGTTTACCAGAATGGTTTCAGAAATGTGGGCATTAAAACAAGGCTAAATCGGTGAAACTGGGGTTATTCTCCTTGGAGTGACTGAAATTGAACAGAGAGATGTTAAGGTGGAGTTTTGTTAAGGTGGACAAATAATAATTTTGCTGATCAAACAGGACAATGAGATACAGATTAAATGCTGGAAGTAAGGAAGATTTCTATTTTAATGCAACATGTGATAATGAACCACAAACGCATTGCTTGTGTGAACAGTGAACGCAGATATAATCAATCTTTTCGAAATAAATTTATATAAACAGTTGAAAGAAATATACATGCAATCCTGTGGGAAAGCAGAGAATTTGGTCTAATTGGATTGCTCCACAGCAAACCAGAAGGGACTAAATCAGCCTGTTCTGTGTCATTACAACAGTATGATTAAACATGACAATGTTCTGATTCTACTGTCTGAATATTTTACATGGGAAAGAATGCAAAATGTTTTCAACATCTATAAATCATGGCAAAGGAAGACAGGAAACAGTCTGACAGGGTAATAATGGACACTGATAACTGAATTTTAAAAAAAACTATGTGGAATAAATTCATGAGGGCCAATATCCTGTCACCAAGTCACCCTTTATTTACACATGCATAGTATATGACCCAGTTAGCTCAGAGCCGGCTCCTATAGTGAATAAAATCCTTGACAATCTTGTTTTTTTTTCTTTTTTTTTCTTTTTTTCCCCCACACTACCGCCTAACTGCGGTAGTGCTTATTTTTTCTCCAGCACCCATGGTGTGTGCATGCAGGTGTGAGACACAGTGAAAGACACAAGGTGCACAAACCTTATTCAGTTTCCACCACCAGGAAGAAAGGAAACACCCACGTGGCCAGTGACAAGCAGTGCCCTTCACCTCAAAGGGCAATGTTGTGTGATCAAACAGTGAAGGGGAGGGCAGGGATTACAATCCTGTTTTTTTTTCCTTTCTTTGTTTTTAAAACCCCCACACTACCGCCTAACTGCAATAGTGCTTATTCTTTCCCCAGTACTCATGTTGTGTGTGTGCAGGTGTGAGACACAGTGAAAGACACAAAGTGCACAAATCTTTATTCAAATTTCCACCACCAGAAAGAAAGGAAACACCCGAGTGGCCAGTGACAAGTAGTGCCCTTCACATCAAAGGGCAATGCTGTGTGATCAAACAGTGAGGGGGAGGACAGGGATTACAATTCTGTTTATTTATTTTTAAATTTTTTTTTCTCTTTTTTTTTCTTTTTTTTAACCCCCACACTACCACCTAAGTGCGGTCGTGCTTATTTTTTTCCCCAGCACCCATGGTGTGTGTGTATACGTGTGAGACAGTGAAAGACACAAAGTGCACGAATCTTTATTCAAATTCCACCACCAGGAAGATAGGAAAACACCCGAGTGGCCAGTGACAAACACTGCCCTTCACATCAAAGGGCAGTGCTGTGTGATCAAAACAGTGAAGGGGAGGGTAGGGACTAAATCAAAATAGAGTTGGAGGGAGAAATAATGCACTCCACTCTCTGCGGCGCCCACCTCTCCCTGAACAACTCCAGGGTGTTGGTCGACACCGCATGCTCCTTCTCCAACAATCCTGTTTATATTTGTCAGCCAGGACTCCCTGATTGGACTAGGTTAACAGCCCTAAACAAGGAACTCATATTCAGTGATGTTCACCTGGCTGACCTTGTTACAATCACTACACTATGGATCTAAAAAATTGTTACTTTGAAATCTAGTCCGGAATTCAATTCTCACATTTACAGTATCGAGAAAATTCCAAGAGGTATTAAATATCTTGACATAAAGTGAGTGCATGGGCTAAATATTCTGCTAACATTGAAAGTATAAATCTGCACAAATCAAAATGCACAAATAATTAGAATGACTTATATTGAATTTTGAACTAGAGCATGGATTTACAGTGTTATGGACGAGGCCAGACCACTTAAAACATTCTTAAGCAGGCAGCCCTAGACATAACTTTGCAATTTGTTTTGGTAAGTGTACAGTGAAAATTAATCGGAGTAAGATAGCTAGGTTGACTACTAGATTTTAAACAGACAAAACATTTATTCACAAAATTACACAATTAGACACAAAGAACAGAATAAAGAACCCCTACAGAACTCAACCTCTCCAGCTGGACCTAATTATGCTGTTCCAAATACATACAACAGTCCCAATAAGCAAACTTCCTTTAAAACCCAGTATAAATGGAACATATGTTTACAGGTTGAAGGTGAAGGTGAAAGAGAGAGAGAGTTTCCACATAGCTCTCTATTGAACTTCCCAGTTCATGACTGAACTAAAGCTGCTCAGCTCAGCTAAAGAGCTGACCATGCCCTTTCATTATACATGTCACTTCTAAAGCATGATCACTTTGGCCTGAAGTCTCATCTGTTTACATTTAAACAAAAGGCCTCTCAAAATCCTTTTCATCTCTGCACCAAACCAGACTGATTGGAGTCTGATCCGGTTTATTGCCCCTCAGAACAAAATCAAGGACAGAGCCAAGCAGCAGCTTTTAGGAAAAACAAACGGACTAGCTTTGTGACAACAAGGAAGTGGACTTTCAACATTTCATCTTGGTATACAATGGAGGCTTCTGGCTAAATCAATGGAAATAAACATTAGGCTGTTTCTGAGAGGATGGCTGTGCATTACTCATATTCCAGCTAGTCTATCCAAAAAGTTTATATTTTATTTCAACAACAGTTGCCCCTTTTTCTTAATTCTAACAAACTTAAACCCACTAAGCTTGTATGAATTAGTGACTACAAAAATGATCTAACATGGTAAGACAAGGCTTCCATAGTAAATTGCCTATAAATTGACTGGTGCAATGGTTAATATCATTCCTGCTCATGAATGTTTAAAAGCCATTATTTCAAAATGTTTCACTAGTCAGAATTGTTCTCAATTGTACAGATCCCAAGCAGAATAATTTTGTTTGAACACATTTTACACTGATCCAAAACTGACTAATCCTGATGCTAATTCACAAAATCTGATTGAGACACACAAGCAAGTAAAGTTCCAAAGCCTAAGTTTATGTTAATGCTGATTAACTTATTTAAGATGTAATATGGCACTACGTTTTGGCTCCAACATTATGATTTTGTATATTCCTGTGTGTAATTAAATCCACCTGCACAACAAGCTATATGCAGCTTGATAGTCAGTCTCAATGTTTCATGCAGGACTTCGTATTTAGCGGTACATTATAACTAGGCTATGTTACAGGAGCTTAAGATGCATGACAGAAGCAATGACAAAATTATTGCCATCATCACCCCTTTCCAGGCCTGCAGTTTACTTTTATATTTAATATATAGTTCATTACTGCTTTTGGAAGCATATTTCAAACCTTCAAAAACTTGATTTCTACACCTGCAGAGTATTCAGTGGCAGTTCCTGATAAAAATGTGTTTGTGGATGGCAGATCAGGTGAGAACAGCATTGAGAGAGTCACTATGTCACATCACCTATCAATGATCACATTCTAACCTTGGGGTCTGTAACTGATTTTGTCCCTCATCAATTAAACTCTGGGCATGGTCTCATTCTGCATGGAACCCCAATGTAATTCTTAAGATCTTGGCCAGTTTGTAGCCTCTACATTTTCTCTCTGATTTAAAGATGGTGCACAGGGGTAGACCATTTAGGACTGAGATGAGGAGAAACTTCTTCACCCAGAGAGTGGTGGCTGTATGGAATGCTCTGCCCCAGAGGGCAGTAGATGCCCAGTCTCTTAAGAAAGAGTTGGATAGAGCTCTCAAGGATAGTGGAATCAAGGGTTATGGAAATAAGGCAGGAACAGGATACTGATTAAGGATGATCAGCCATGATCATATTGAATGGTGGTGCAGGCTCGAAGGGCAGAATGGCCTACTCCTGCACCTATTGTCTATTGTCACAGTCTCTTGAGAGCTAATAGGAGACATGAAATGGAGTTGAGATATCTAAGGCGAGCATATGCAATTAAATCACTGCATGGACCAACAAATTATTTCTAGTCAATGAGGGAAGCAAACCTAACCAGAAACATCCTAGAACACCCCCCTTATTTCTTTCACACTATCTCATAGCACCTTTCCTGTCATAGCAATAATAAAAGGGCATTCAGAATCATAGCTTAAAGTGATCATTTAGCACAAATAGAGGAAAGTGTGAGTAGACAGTAAGAATACACCCTAGTGAGCTACTTCGTGTTTTCAACATTGATGTGACATCCTCCTGTTCCCTCTTTCTCAGTTTCCATGATTATAACCAGGCTGACATCAATGAAACAACATGCAGCACTACCCTGGGCTCCAACCTCAGGATCTTCGAAAATATCTCACTGCCCTCTGCATTTTGGAAGGCTTTAAGACAATCAGAAGATCCATCCCTTAAGAAGAACAGAAGGCTCAGTGATGGTGACCATGAGGAGCACAAATCAGATCTATTCTTCTTCTGATCTACTTTAGTTTCAGTCTGCACTAACTTCAATTGGACAGGAGTCAGATCCTCAGATCTATTATTAAATCATTGTCACCTTCTTGAAAATCTTAACATTAATTAATTTTGATGGAAACCAGAAAGCAACCCCACCTCTTTTTCACACTTCATTGGCACAAATCCAACCCGCATTGCTGGTTGATGGTGATTAAAGAACTGTGTATCGGATTAATATCTCTTTTTGCATAATAGATGCAGTTTTCAAAATTTAAATTTACAGAGACATAGCAAGAAAATGTTGATTTTTGTCATACAACAGTTATTGATTCAGATTTGGTTCTGATGGCTGTGTCCATAGTTCTGTTCAAGTTGCTGAATTTTTAATCAGCACTTTTCATTTTTATTTCATTGGTTTTAACATATAAATATAACAAATAGATTCTGGTTGCTTTTGACAAAGGAGAACTGATCACAACAATACAGATTGATGAATAGTTTATAAACTATGGACATAAGATACAGATGCATGTTTCATCAAGACTTCACTAGAACCTACTTCACTCAGGTTCCAGGTCCATATGGTCTGATAACATCTGACATTATTGATGATGCTTGATATCTTACTGATGCTTTATTTTTGCCTCGGCTCCATTCTTTTATTTAATTTTCCATTACTTTCGGTTGTTTTTTCTTCTTTTCTGTGGCAGGTTGGTCAGCAGCAATGGTGCAGCAGGGAGACCTGGCCACAGGCAGAGTGGCGGACATGGCTTCTCCTGGTGATAGGAGGTGGTGGCAGCGGCAGGCAAGTTTGTTCTCCCAGTGTTTGGGGCTGGCGGCAGCAGCAGCAAAGCTGCTCCAGTGATGGAGAATGGCTGCGCCAGGGGCAGTGGACTCTTCAAGAGGGCGGCGCCAGCAAGGCAACATCTGCAACTGAAGTGTGACTTCCAGCCTTGTGGCAACCTGGGCTGGCAGCGGAGCCTGGAACTCTTCGTTGCAGGGTGAGTGTGAGTTCAGCAGGGACAGCAAAGTGGGCCCTGCGGTGAAGGGATGGCATCTAATTGGGGAAACTTCGATGTCGGTCGGTCCAGCGCAGGGGTTGGCAAGGACATGGAGGTCTCCCTTGAGGGTCAGTGCTGGTATGGACTGGGTCAGAATGTCTGATATACTAAACGTTTTACTTCTTTATTTTTCTCATTTATTCCTATGACCCGTAGTGCTGGAGTTTTTTTTTCATTACTTTATTTTGTTTTCTAAGAATTTGATCTTAAGTATCTGTACCTAGAGAACTTTGTAGCTGAGATGGCACTATTGTAAGATGACTGTAAACTTTTCACTGTACTCATTTGTGTAAATGTGATAATAAAGTTAATTCAATTCAATTTGATGCAGTCTAACTGTTAGCACATAGTTATTAATCCCATGCACTACTATTGGCACCGCCTCTCATGGTGAATTATTGAACTGAGATCACCTATCCATGGCTTCTAACTTCCATCCTTTTATGTTCCAGGTCCTTCAGATAAAAGCTAAACATTTCATTAATATTTTTGATGCCTACTACCTTTCCTGACTTTTAACTGGAAATCCCAAATGTCTTTTCATATCTCCTTCACAGTTCTTACTTTCTCAACATTTAAGAAAAAATATTGCAGCTTGTTTTGGGAAAGCTCAGCAAGTCTGCTTTATTTAAGTGTATTTTACTATATTTGTTGCTCCCAATGTATTCATCAGGCACAGAGTGGATCACCACTTTGTGGAACTTTCCCCTCAGTCTGTCATCTTGACTCCAATCTTCCAGTTGCTTACAATTTTAATTCATCAACTTTCCTGTCAAACTGACATCTCTGTCCTCAGCTTGAACAGTGTTCAAGAAAAATGCTACATAAACTTGGGAAACAACATCTTATCTTCTGATAGCCATAGGAAAATGCCAGCTCAACACAATAGACAAGCTATTGCTTATGATGAAGGTTACCATCACTATCCTTTATCAGTAAACTATCGGAACTACTTGTTCTAGTGCGTTGGAGGAACAACACTGGCCTAACTGGAATTGTCCCTAGCTATTAACAAGATAGATTAATGCATGTTATCATCGAGGTACACATTAAAATGATATGCTTATATTGTTAGAGAAACTTTGAGGAGGACCTGATGTTAGGTCTTACACCTTTCAGATTCTCAGTTAAACTGTTACAAATCCAGATGGCATCATCACAGTGGGGGTTCTCACGGCTCTCCTCAGCTTTTTAAACTGCCAAGTGTTTTTTTTACTCATTCTTAGAATTTTACATTTATGTACATAGTGACTTATTACTACCTTAACTTGCCCATCACTAAGTCTCTGAATTCACAAATTCAGATGATCTGGAGGTTTAATTATTCTCCCAGAAAGAGTTTTCATTGGGATTGGAAGACTGGCAGTTTTCTTGATAGAAGACAATTGTATACCCAAGTTAGATATCAGAGATATTTAAGACTATAATAGTGCTCAGGACTGTGTTGTTCATTTGACTGAGAAATGCATTAATAAACGACAAACTAAATTGTCCTTCATCGAGATGGTGCAATCAACATAGAAAAGAGATTTGAAAATAATAATTAATAACTAGCCAACATCAAATATTAGCAGAAGTGCTTTGTTTGAACATATGTAAACAATAGCTTCTGAATACTGTACTACCCCAGTGTCAGCTTTCAAAAAAAAATCAAAATGATGTCTGTGCAGATTTTGTTTTGGAAGTGTGTTAAACAAATTGTTCATAACTGTAGCCAAGAGCAACAAACAATAAAGCACCTGGTGTAAGCTTTAGCATCTGTTTTTTTTTATTCAAGCTGGTATGTGGTTTGCACCAATGTTATTGTGCTGACTGCTATCATAACTGAAGAGTCTTTTTTGTCAATGGCCATTTTTCATATCAACAGGCTGCATCAAAAAAACACAAATTTTTGTGGGGGGTACTTGAATTCTCCACTGATCTTGAACATCTGCTATTATCTTTTTGCATTACAATTTCCTGTAAAACGGCTCCCAATTGCTGCAGTTACGCAGACTCTGAGAAATTCTGTTGAAATGATGGCTCTTTGAAAGATTACCTGTAAATATGTTGATGGCGGCAATGACAGGCATAGGTACCAAAGCAGCAAATTCAGCAAAGCTATCAGCTAACACTTGAGAACTGAGATCCCGTCACACAGCATCAGAATTCTGGCAACTTCAGCTATGGGAAACTAAGACTCAAAGAATGTCAAGAAAGAGACATGAAGAACAGCAAGATAATAAAAGATTCAGCAACATGTAAAACAATGAATTGCAAGAGTGTGGTTCTTGCTGATAAGGCTCAAAAAGAGGGAAAGAAAATCAATGATGCAGGGACAAGAAGAAGGCACCAACTAAACTTGGAAATTATTCGACAGAATAGATAAAACAAAATCAAAAATGATAAATAATTTCAATGGCTGTTGATTCATAAAGGTAGGAAAATAAAAACACAGAATGCAAATTTTACAATGTGTGATAATATAAAATTGATGATTATAAAAGAAACATTTTCCTGATATTTTTTAATTCACTGACTTCAATCTCATGTTTCCATTTATCATATATCTGATTACTGGAACAAATTAAAATGTGCTCCATTTCTACCAGGCTGTCATCCACTAAACCAGAATTCAACAGACCAGCAGAGAGCTCACAATAAAGGACACAGCATAAAAGGTATAGTTGCTCTACCAAGATTTCTATATGCAAATAAGGTTAAAAAGAAATTATGCAAGCATTCATCAGATTTTAGATAACCCTTGAAAACCCTTGTAGTTTTCACTACAGGATGGATTGTAGAGCCTGTAGGATAACGTGGAAACTAAGGGCAATGAGGTGATCTTTTAAAATGCATGTTTTTGTTGGCATTTATCATATCTGTTCTGTCAGCAGTTCCGGGAAAAGAACTGATTTCTATTGGATGCTACATTTCCTATCATGTTCAACCTTAAACGTGTGGAATAGCATGCACAGGGGTACCAATTACCATTAGTTCAAGTTATGTCTTACATTTGTAGATACAGGATTTAATATGTAGATAGACTCTGAATTAATGTGACATCAGTATTCATATGTTCACACTTGCCAGAAAGTTGGAAGTTGTATGGATCATGCTGAGCTGTAGCCTTACCATCATGTGCAGTCTGTTCACAAACATTGTTTAATCACAACTCAGAAGTCTGTGCTGAGATTGCATAAAGATCAAAAAAACTGATACAAGAAGAATATGTGAGATCAACAGGCAAAGGTAGGAAATATGTTTCCTGATAAATAGCACATGCCCGAAATGTCAATTCTCCTGCTCCTCAGATGCTGCCTAACCAGCTGTGCTTTTCCAACACCACACTCTCAACTCTGATCTCCAGCATCTGCAGTGCTCACTTTCTCCCTACTATCACATTGTGTCAAGTTATGCTGGGGAAGACATCATACAGATTTTCTTTGCGTCCCCATTTCCCTGTTTGCTTCTTACTTCTAACTCATCATTCCATACACTGCTTGATAAATTGCCTCTACTTTCACAGGTCATTAAATTCCCTTTCTCAAGCAAAAGCATAGCTCATGTCCCTCATTCACTGTAGGTACTGAAATTTTGGAGATGCCAATGCATTTCAGAAACACAAAGACAGCCTTTTTAAGATGTACTAGTGCATTATCTTTTGATTTGGATCTAAGAAGCTCAATCTCATAAAGGATACAATGGAGGCTTGCTGGAAGGAAAGGTTGCACGGGCAAATCACTGGTTACAATTTGGATAGTCTGATAGGGTGCAATTGGAGCCAATTCATTGTGGAAGGAGAACCCATAGTAGCTCTAAGGCAAAGAACAGACTGAACTTGAGACCCTAGGCTGCAAAAGAAAGACCATAGACAATACATTGGTAATGCTAGGTATACTGATAACAGTACTCAGGAGAGGGAATAGCAGTGATCAACATAGATAGATGTTGATGAGTGGTGATTGGAGGGGTCAGAGGATGTGATTGAGAGTAATAAGAGATGAGATTGGGGATGGTAGCAGTGCCTAAATCCTTTTTAGGACTGGACTTCAGATATAGATATTTCTCACCTACAGCAATACAAATCTTTTTGTAATGAGGCTGTGCTTCCTGCCTGCTATGTTGCAGAATTAAGGAATAGTCCAAATAAATTGGAGCTGTGCAATTCAAATGTCTAGACCAAACAATAATAACTGTAACAAGCATTGTTATTTTATTCCGAACTGATGGTTTCTCCCCTAAATGGTTTACAACATTATAGTTCAGCAACATAATAGTTATTAACTTATATTTCCTCTGTAAAAAAGACAAAAAACATCCTTATCTAAATGTGTATTCTGAGGTCAGACTTTGTATTTAACATTGTACAGCATCTTGTGGTTCATGCAAAAATGATGAAGATTCATTGGACTCGAAACATTAACTCTGATTTCTCCCCGCAGATGCAGTCAAGCCTGCTGAAGTTCACCAAAAATTGTGTTTCAGTTTCAGATCACCAGTATTTGGAGTGCTCTGTTTTATAATTATCGCATGGTTAATTCTATTTCTGACAGGAGGATCTGAATGTAAAGCTAAGGAATTAGCTTTGAATTATATGCTGATCTTTTTCATTGGGTTTGCTATTAGTGAAGGCTACTCCCTGTATTAGTCTCTACTCTTTCCTGGTATATTTTGATCTTTTCTGGCTTGAAATGTTTGAGGATTACTAGACCTAAGTGCCACAGTGATACAAGTCCTTTGGAAGAGATCCGTTTCCATTTGCAATCCATATTTTAACTAAAATCAATTCAATTAGATTAAAAGGCAACAACCCCTTAAAAGGGGCACAGTAACAAAGTTTAAAGTATATGTATGTAAGTCATTGAATGTTGTAGAACATGGTGAGAGAGTAGTTAATAAAGCATATAGCATCCTAGGCTTTGTTTCTTGTAACATAAAGCACACAAATAAAGAAGTAATGTTGAACTTGTACAAGACACTAGTTCATCCTCAGCTGGGGAGTTGCACTCAGTTCGATGCATCACTCTCTAGGAAAGATGCAAAGGCACAGAGGGTGCAGGAGAACTTTACCAGAATGATTTCAAAGAAGAGGCTCTTCAGTTCTGAGGAAAGATTGGAGAACCTACAACAGTTTTCCTTGAAGGAAGTAAAGCTGAAAACGAGGTGATCGAGGTTTTCAAAACCTTGAGGGATCTGGACAGAACAGACAGAGAGAAAATGTTCCCTCTCTTGAAAAGATCAAGAAAAAGACAACATAAATTTGAAATAATGTATAAAGTAAGCAAAAGTAAGTAATGGAAATGCTTTTCACCTCGTGAATGGTTAGGTCAGCAATGCATTGCTTGAGAGGACGGGTGGAGGCAAGTTAGAATGAGATTTCGAAAAGGGAATTAGATAGTTCCTTGAAAAAAACGTATAGGTTTACGAGGAGAAAGCAGTTGAATTGCAGTGAAATGCTTGTACAGACATGATGAACTGAATGGCCTCCTGCACAGTAACAATTCTGTGATTCTGTTAAAAAGGTGATCTATCTTGATATGTATTGCACTTAGAAAGAAATATATATTTCTACATTAAATAGGATTTCAATTAGTGTCTACCAAACACTGTGTTGTCACTTCATATTGTTGACAGTTGGACCTAAAAACTCATTCATTCTGATCAAAGTTTGCACAAATATGAGGCAATGACCATTTCCAGCAAATGAAAGTATAAACACCTCAACCCATAACCTTCAACCCCTAGTAAAACAAGGATCCAAAAAACACTTCCAAAAGTGGAGAATGGTTGATATAAACTTAAGAGTTGCTTCTGTTACCTGAGCAGCAAAGAAACTAAAAGGAGCATCTACACCACTGGGACCAGTGCCACAAGTACTTTAAGTGGATGATGAGGAAGGGAACGTTGTGAGAAAAGAACTGATTGTTGCAGATCAATTGGGTAAATGGCCTCCATCAGTATTGTACCGAAATTGCATTAGGTTTTTAAACTGCAAATGGCATAGTGACAGCAATTTCTGCCTTTCCTCAGAGGTGCAATGTTTTGTATGTATAATTTTTGTCCTAGTGGTCGAGATGGAAAATAAAATTAAAAATTTTCCCATGGATTACATTTCTGCTGTTGACTTTTTATTAGCTTATGTTGCAATTCCTGCAAAGAATTATTCGTTGTCAGTGGAGACATGAAGACAGCCCTTCAATATGCCAATTCCTACTTTCATTTCATGCACATTCATTTGACCAAGTCATTGAGTCACTGAGTAATGTGGAAGGATGCCTTTGAGAAGTGCCCAGATTTATTTAAATATAAGATCTATCAATAAGTTATAATATTATATTGCATTTTTAGTACAAGGGAGATCTAATGATATTTTTAAAGCTTTGTTCAAAATTTCAAAAGAAATAAAGGATTTTTTTCCTGAAGATGTTGATAGGTCCTGCATAAAGTGTGCACATCAGACCAAACTAATCTGTAAAGTGGAAAGTTTGCACCATACTGTCTAGATCCAATCTGAAAGGCAACATAAATCATTCAATGTTAAGATTTAATTAATTAATTTTATGACTTGTTTGATGCATGGCATTCATTTATTTTCCACAATAAAAACAACAATAAGAGAAGCACAAAATGGTCTTGGAGATTTCCAGAATATTTAGAGCAAATACACTTGAGCCCAATGCTAATAAAGAAAGTGCAATGGAATCATTAAAATGTTGTAAGTGCTGCAACACCACGTATATTCTAAATTGACTTTGGTCAGTTAATTCTGACTGTTGTTGGCTGGATTGGACATTAGAAAATGCTGATCAAAGATTGACACAGAGATAATGTAACTAAATTGAAATTTTATACTTGTTTTGAAAGTAAATAGATTACACAATCAAGCAATATGCTTATGCTTGTCCTGAAAAATCACCACTTAGGGATATCCAGCAGTAAAATTGAGAGAATGGAATGCATTTGCTTTTACACAGTAATGATGCAACTGCAAGTTTGGTCTCTCAGTGTTCTTAAGGTGGATTGGTCTTTTTCCCTAATGTTGATGGAAGAGGGCAAAGCCTTAACGCTTGATTATTTTTCTCCTCAGCTGAGCAATGGGGATAGAGATCTTGAGTTACTAAATTAATGTAGACCATTTACCACTGTGCTCTGGATGTTCTATTATCCATTGAGTGTGCTATGTTGCCATTAAATAAAATTACAGCTTTGCTATTTTACGTGAATTAGGGCTCAATGCTGCAATTCAGACACAGGAATCAACACAATTTTTATGTGAAAACATGGAAGTCTTACCCAGTGTTCAATCTACCAATAAAGTCTAATAAAATTAGTCTTCTACAGCCAGAAAAATGGTACTTGAAGAAAACTTGTCAGCAGGAAATTTGGTCATGAGGTCTTTGTACTAAGTGAATTGCAGACAGAGTCTTTATTTTCTGAAATGGTGTCTTTTTGCGAGTTTTCTTCCTACTTATCCTTTAATGTTCCATTAATTATTCATTATTATTGCCAGTTTCATTTCGCTGGAGGCACAAGTAGACGAAAACTAGTAAGCCTCAGTGACCAAAATAAGCAGCAGCTGGCCTCAGGATATATATGGACCTTGGATGTTTGAGTCTTAGAGTGCCTAACTACAGTCTAGTGAAAATCTTACTGCTGCTAAGGCACATCAACTGAGGAGACTTGCTTGGTATCAAATGTGTATTGGTTTAAGGCATGGTGAAGTAATAGGTATTTTGGTATCTTGAGAGAGTCCAACACATATCATTCTTAAAGTGTCACTGCCACTCCAATAGAGCTGAAGCTTATGACTTCCACAAATGTCTGCATGAGACAATGACAAGAGATAGGTCACTCCTTCAAAACTCTGAAGCATTTGTTCTGCCAATGTATCCAGCTGGATGTCTGTCTCTGCAATTAAATAGTGACCTTTACAAGACAAATCTGAGGTTCAGAGCTCACATGCCATGCCTTTGAGATTCCATTAAATCTATGATGACAATGATAGTTTCACTTAGGCCATTGCTGCAACGCTCCTGGAATTTTGTTTTTATCAGGATAGGTTACAGAATTCTGGTGGAAGCACAATCCTTCACATCATCCATGTTCAATCATTGTGCTGGTTTTGGATTAAGTTGGACAAAGTCAAAAATCACACAGCACCAGATTATAGTCCAACAGGTTTGTTTGAAAACTCGGCTTTCAGAGCCTCCCTCCTTCTCCAGGTGCTAGTGAGAGAGGGAGACCTTAGGTACTGAATTTCAAAGTGAAAGGTCAAAGGCACATACAACTGATGCAAATGGTTTAAAAACACACAAGATGACGGTTATATCTTAAATCAGTTCCAATGGAGGTGCAGGCTTTGATTCATTAATATGCAAATCACAGAATTCATTTCAAGTCACTGCCCTGAAATAAATTAAAAATCACATATCACCAGTTTATAGTCCAACAGGTTGATTTGGAGGCACTCGCTTTTGAAGCACTGCTTCTTCGTGAGGTGGTTGTGGACCAGAATCGTAAGACACAGAATTTATAGCAACAGGATTGCAGTGTCCTGCAGTGTGATATTAAACAAGTTTAGCTTAAGTCTGTCATCTGTTAGAATGATTATGTTAATTTCGGTTCCTTTATTTATAAATCCCAGAACTTTTTTAAAGTTACATTCTCAAGATAGCACCTATTGTTAAAAGCTATCTCAGCTCAGATAATGCATTGGAGGTGTAAGGTTAAAGTCGGTCTGTGTCCCAGTGTTAGATCAGACTGATTCTTTTTCTAAAGTGAGATTTACAGAATCTTACATGGATTTATGCAGTTTTTTTGGCAAAATAAAATGTAATTCTGCAAATACAAGTTCACCCCACAAACCAAATACGTGCGTGCAGGGGAGACGGACAGAGAGACAGAGAGAGAGAGAGAGAGAGCTGTTGCCTATCTCAAAATCTGCCTTGGAGAATGGTCACCGAAAAGTCTGAGGCTGAATGTCCAGGACATACGGCCTTGGGGCCCTACCACACTATAGAGACAGACAGACACACACTCATGCAGACCCTCTCTCATATACGAGTTCTCTCTCATACGCTCACACAGATATTCATACCCCAACACACATACCCACATGCAAACACTCACTCGGTCTCCCCAGCACATACACATGTATAAGTTTGTGGGGTGAATTTGTACTTGCAGAATTACATTGTAGATTAGATTACATTACAGTGTGGAAACAGGCCTTTCGGCCCAACAAGTCCACACCGACCCGCCGAAGCGCAACCCACCCATACCCCTACATTTACCCCTTACCTAACACTACGGGCAATTTAGCATGGCCAATTCACCTGACCTGCACATCTTTGGACTGTGGGAAGAAACCGGAGCACCCGGAGGAAACCCACGCAGACATACTTTGCTCAAAAACTGAATAAATCCATGTAAGATTCTGTAATTCTCACTTAGAATCAGTCTGATCTAACACTGGGACATAGACAGACTTTAACCTTACACCTCCAATGCATTATCGGAGCTGAGATGGCACCTATTGTTAAAAGATATCTTGAGAATATAATTTTTAAAAAGTTCTGGGATTTACATATGAAGGAACCAAAACTAACACGACCATTCTAAAACATAAGAAGCTTAAGCTAAATTTGTTTAATATCACACTGCAGGACACTGCAATCCTGTTGTTATAAATTCTGTGTCTTATGATTCTGTTCCATAACCACCTGATGAAGAAGCAGCACTTCAAAAACTAGTGCATCCAAATAAACCTGTTGGACTATAACTTGGTGTCGTGTGATGTTTAACTTTGTCCAACACCTGCATGTCCAAATAGAGATAACTAAAGATTTTATCAGTATAAAAGAGGCGCCATCTCAGGTCAGACAATGGAATTTAGGTGTCAGGTCTTGTTTAAAGTTTATCTGTGTCTTAAACTGAAGTCAGACTGGATTTAATGTCCAGAGTATGAATTTATAAAATGTCACATTGACTGACTGTCTACAAGTTGAGTGCTTTTTGAACAAAATAGAATGTATCTGCAAATAGAAAACTCAAAGTGCAAATCCACCCTATAGACTTGTGTGTGTGTCAGAGAGATAGAGAGAGAGAGAGAATGTGAGGGTGTATATGTATGTGAGTGTGTGTGTGAGACTGTGTATGTGTGTGCTTGAGAAAGATTGTGTGTGAGTGTGAGGAAGTATATGCACGTGAGATAGTGTGCGTGTGAGTGTGTTTGAGTGAGTGTGAGTGTGTGTGCGTATGAGAGAGGGTCTGTGTGGGTGTGTTTGTGTGAGACAATGTGCATGTGTGTGTGCATGGGTGTGTGTATGTGTGTGTGTGTGTGGGTGGGCATGTGAGAGTATATAGTATAATGGGGCCAACTGTAGTGCAACATGAACCCAAACTTGGTCATCAGCCTCTGCTCAATGACACTGCAGTGTTGCATATCCTGAAGTCTGCCTCGGAGGACTGTCACCCGAAGATCCAAGGCCGAATGTCTTTGACGCTGAAGTGTTCCCCAACTGAAAGGGAACATTTCTGTCTGACAACTACTGTGCGGTGTGCAATTATTCTTTCAAGATGTCAGCGGTGAGCCCAATGAGACAACCAATGAACCAGAAGAGTTGACAGAGTGATCCATGTTTGAGCGGCCAAAGAAGGAGTCAATTTGGACCCCTCCTGAGGGTTGTTGCCTTGGATTTGACATGTATGCTCAAACCATCAGGATATGCATGAATATCAAATTCATCAGCCGCACCCACAAAGGAAAGCAAAACATCACCAGAGTACAATGCGATGCCATCCATACTCTCAAGACCAATTGCAACATGGGAATCCAATCAGCAGACAAAGGAGGAGCCATCATCATACAAAATAGAATGGACAACTGCAAAGAAGTTTTCTGACAACTGAACAACCAGGAACACTACAGGCAACTACAAGCCAATCTGACCAAGGAACTCAACAGACTTATTAGATTTTAGGATCCAATCCTTCAGAATATCTTACACACTGTCATTGCACTACAATCGCCAGACAGGGATGTTCCATCCCATTTTGGGAACACTTCAGCAGTCAACGACATTCAGCTTTGGATCTTTGAGTGACCATCCTCCAAACAGACTTTGGGACAAGCAACAACGCAGAGTGGCTGAGCAGAGGCTGATAGCCAAGTTCGGTACCCATTGGAATGGCCTCAACTGGGACCTTGGGTTCATGTCACACTACATGTGACCCCACTACATTACAGACTCTCACATACACACACACATACACGCACATGCACACACACATCTATGGGATAAATTTACATTTGCAAATTTGTGTTTACAGACACATTCTATTTTGTTCAAAAAGCACACAATTTGAAGACAGTAAGTCAATGTGGCATTTTATAAATCCCTACTTTGGAGGTAAAACTAGTCTGACTCCAGGTTAAGACACGGACGGAATCTAAATAAGACCTCACACCTAAAATGCAACGACTTGAAAGATTTTCTGGGATTTGCACATGAATCAATCAAAACCTGCACCTCCATTCACACTGATTAAAGATTTAACGGTCATCTTATGCGTGTTCAACCCATTTGCATCAGTTGTATGAGCCTTTGATCTTTTACTTTAAATTCTGTATCTAAGGTCTCCATCTCTGACTAGCACCAGGAGAAGGAGTGACAAAGTTTGAGATTTTCAATAAACCTGTTGGATTAAAATCTGGCATCATGTGATTTTTAACATTGTGATGAAGATCCTCAGCAGACCTTGATTTTTAAATACCATGAGGATGGTGAGTTGCTCGAAAGGGGATGTGCAGGTGTTGGAGTTCCCATGTATCTTCTGTTTGATAATGGTCTTGGATCTTGAAGGTGCTGATTAAGGAATATGAGGTCAGCGATGAAAGGAGTAAATGTTTGCAAATGGAGTGCCAGTCAAATGAACTGATTTGTTCTTGATGGTGTCAGCCTTTTTGACTGTTGTTGAAACTGCCCCCAATCTAGGCGAGTGGAAAACCTTCTAAAACATTCCAAACCTGTGCCTTGTAGGTGATAGGTAGGCTTTGGGGATTCAGGAGGCGAGTGAAACCTGAAAGACTCCTAGCCTCTGACCTGACCTTGTAGCCACAGTGTCGATAAAGCTAATCCAGTTCAATTTCAATAGTAACTCCCAGGATGTTGATAGTGGGGGATTCAGTGATAGTAATGTCATTGAATGTCAAGATACAATGTTTAGTTACTCCCTTGTTGAACATGTATTACGTGAATATTTGTCATGTGTCAAAAGACTAGAAAGGCAAATTAATATCTTGCTGGAGAGCAACTTCAGAGTGCTTCAATGCAGAGGGATCTGGACTGTTTTGTGTGCTTGTGCATAAATTGCAGAAAACTAGCATACAGGTACAGCAGGTGGTAAGGAAGACAAATGTAAATTTTGACATTTATTACTAAAGGAACAGAGTATAAAACTAGAAAAGTATTGCTACAACTGCGCAAGGCATTAATGATACTGTACCTGGAGTATTGTGTACAGAATTGGTTTGCTCACTTCAGAATGGATATAATTGCAATGGAGGCAGTTGAGAGGAGGTTCACTAGATTGATTGCAAAGATGAGGTATTCTGTAGGCTCATTCAGTTTGAAGTTTAGGAGAATGAGCAGAGATCTATTTAAGGTATATAAGATGCTAAAGAGCATTGACAAAATTGATGTGGAGAGGATGTTTCATTCTGTGGGGCATGAAGACATCATACTTTTAGGAAATGGGATAGCATACTTAAAACAAAGATTACTTCTCTGAAAAGGTCATGAATCTGTGGAATTCGCTACCCTAGACAATGAATGATGCTGGGACATTGAGTAAATTTTAAGACGAGATAAACAGGTTTTTAATTAGTAACATATTGAAGGCTGATGGGGAGTGGATAGGAACATGGAGTTGAGACTGAAATGAGATGAGATTAGGCATGACTACATTGATGGCTGTGCAAGCTCAAGGTACTAAATTGGCTAATCTTGCTCCTAGTTCTTATGATTTATATATTCTTGGCTATTTAAACTTGGGTATTGCCCAGGTCTTGCTGCATTTGGACATGCTTCATAAGCATTTAGGCAAAACTCCTGCAAAATCAACTCCAATGGACTGGTGTACAAAATGGCTGAAACATACTTGCCTACCAGGTCTTGTTGCTTCGACTGTCAAAATGGTCAATGGACCTCTCATATATTAGAGCTGATCTTTCTTTGCACCTTATCTGTAGCTGTAATACTATATTTTACATTCTGTTCTATTACCCTGATGTATTATGTAAAGTATGATTTGTCTGGTTAGCACGCAAAACAGTACTTTTCACTGTATCTTGGTGCATGTGACAATAATAAATCAAATCAAATTCCATTGGTGGATAAAGAAAATATTAAAATACATTATGAAATCTCTTTGAAGAAAGTGCTGTACATCTCTATGATTCTATGAATAGCGGCTTTGACCTTAGTCACTGGGAGAAGCTTGTTACCAATTATAAAGAGTGGTGACAACTTGTGCTTCAAGTTATCCCATACTTTTAGTCCCAAGTGGGTCTTGTATGTTTGGAATACTCTTCCTCAAAATATGGTGGGAGATGATACTTTGAATATTTTTAAAGGCAGGGTTAAATAGATTCATGGTAAGCAAGGGAGCAAAATGTATTGGGGTAAGCAGGAATGTGGTGTAATCAGATCAACCATGATCTTATTGAATAGCAGAAGATTTTCAAGGGGCTGAGCAGTCTACTTTTGTTTCTAATTTAAATGTTCATACCTTGTTAAATGATGTAGATGGGAAGGAAAAGAAGAAATCTAGGACTCCTGAAGCCTTTGCCAAATGGCATATCCAAATCCATATGCCCAAAGTTCTGTCTGTCAACAATTGGTTATTCAGCCACATGAAATCCCATGGTTGGTACTTCCTGATGATGGGCTTTTGCCTAAAATGTTGATTCTCCTGCTCCTTGGATGCTGCCTGACCTTCTGTGCTTTTCCAGCACCACACTCTCAACCGTCAGTAAACGTCAACCTTGAATCAACAATATTATGAAGAAGGACAATGGGGTAATCGTCAGCGATCTGGTCAATAATTGTTTATTCATCAACGTCTCAGAAACCGACTTTCTCATCATTATTGCATTGCTGTTTGTTTGGATTTACCTTAAACAAATCAGCTGTTGCATTTTCTATATTACAGTGAGTACATTTAAAAAGTACATCATTAGTTATATAGAAGATTAAGACATTTGGTGATCAAAAATATGATAGAAGTGATCTTTCTTTTTCCTGAGAATATGGGGGGTGGGGTCGGTGGGTGCAATGTAGAAAGACAGGCACAGCATTCTTGCAATGTTGGAATGCGTCAAGGACAGAAATCATGTGGATTTCCTGTCTCAATCCATTTCTCCTCAAAGCCCACCCAATATTGGTTCAACCACTGTATTTTTACTGTTCTTCCAGTTACTGAAGAAAGCACTCAAAAGTCCCAAAGGTTTGAAGGGTATGCCAGGAGGAAAGAATCCAACACGCCAGGTGCTAGTGAACGACACGAGGATATTCCTGTGTTTGACAGACTCTTATGGTGCAGTGACAGCATCCTTTCCTTTGAACTAACAGGCTGATTTCAAGGCACACCTGCTCTGAGGAGCATAATAAAATCTCTGGAAAGGTTAATTAGAAACTATTTGTTATTCTGTCTGCCTCAGTGAGTGGAAGCATTTGGAAACAGGAATGCCTGAGGTTTGGAGCATCTTACTGACAAACATACAGGAAAGTGAGCTGAGGGCTGTGGTTTGCTCTCTTGTTTTATTAACTTGTGGTTCAGAATTATGTCTTTTGTCAGTGGTATCCTCATAAATTTCAGTACAATGTAATGCATGTGAAAAGTGATTTTTACCCAGTCAGCATACAAATAATTAGACCTCTGACTTCTGGACAGAGCATAATGATACTCCAAAGTTCTATCATTGTATTTTTGTTTCATTGCAGTGTTTGAAACTGGACAAAACTATAATTGAAGATGGATGGTACATTAAGAATTATCTTCCCATGCAATTTGTCAGATTTTTTATCTTTCATCAGATTTAGTATTTGAAATTTGTAGGAGTATTGAACAAAATATATTATCTATTCAGTTCAAAAAACACTTTATGGTTGTTAACCAGAAACTTACATGCGCATGTTTACCTGAAGATGAAAGCAGCCAATCCTCAAATCAGTCTTCAAAGAAAGACATAATTCCATGAAATGACACTCATTGTAAAATAATTCTATGAACAGAGCCAAACATAAAGCCCTTGAAAATCAGATTTAGTTTTACAGAATATAATATTGCGCCGAATTATCTTTTTCTCTGTTTACATAATGGAACATCATGAATTATTGGCTTGAGATTTAGATTATAATATTTACATACAAATTTGCATTCCCCCATGATTAATCATTAGTTTGCCATTGACCTTTTTAATACTTTGAAATGGTTCTGAATAATTCATTTTGATTTTACAATATAAGCAGTAGTTGTTATTTTGACATCACTAATAATTTTATTAATGTTTAATGGATATTTTAGCACTATTTGTTTTTCAGATAGAAATATAAATATTTTTAAATTATGTGATAAACAATTCAGTATGACAACTAACCCACACCAATAAAATCCTCTTGCATCTAAAATCTGCGTTGGCTGTGTATTTCTGTCAGTTTTCACTATTTTTAAAACTTCTATTTCACATCTATAATTTAAAGTGTCCTGAATGCCAATTAAAATTTAAAGAAGAGGACCAGTTAGGACTGAGTAATGAGAGTATTCTCCAGCTGAATTATCTTCTACCTTCTAATCCAGTTTAACCTAATGATTACACAGGATTCTTATCTTACCTCTGCAATGCCTGAGAAGATCATTTCATGTTAGGTTCTAAATATACATCTGTGCAAATGTATGAGTACAAAGTTTACTTCAGTTGTCATGTTTTCTTTATTTTTGTGACAACTTTTCAGATAATGAGTTTACCTGTCTACAATTTCCATTCAGTTATCATATCAACTGTTCCATGCTATGGTGTAGTTACAGACTTTGGTTATATCATGGTTGTTTATTAATATTACCTAAATAAAATCTCCCAGCTAGAGCATCTCCCACAGCTCTGAAAATTCAGCAAAACCTTACATTTGACATTTTCTTTAAAAAGCAGTCCCCACCAATGATGTTGGTTTAACACAATGTCAATGGGCAAGATTTGTGCACCTTTGACACTGCTTATGTATAAGTTCAAATTTTATCAGAGATTTTTATGCATTGAATTCAGATTCATATACAACCAAGCCCCCTCTTTGACTATTTGGAGACCTTTCCAAAATTGCTGCATTGGGTGTATTTGCTCTGACTGATATTATTTTTATGCTGTAAAATTCCACCATTATTAAAGTAAAATCTATCCCAAAATCTTATTTCTTCTTCCTGGTCTGTGTTCATCAAACCAAAACAACCATAATTTAGTTGAATATTGAAACGAATGGAAAACTTCAAATTCAGGTTAATGTTTGACATGAAGTGGGAATTTGGAGATGTTCTCATGACATTATACCTGGTGGTCATGATGACAGTGACAGCATTATTGTTGAAGCAACTTTGATCAATGGAACATCAGACCATTGTATTAACTACAATCACTGACCTCATTTCATCTGGTGATCTCCCCAAATACTGCCTCCAAGCTGACAATCCCAGGCCCACACAACTCGCTTCTCCCTCTTTCTAACAATCCACAAACAGGACTGCCAAGGCAGACCCAGTTCCTGCACTTTTCTCCCCTCGTCCAGTCCTTGCTTAGTTACATCTGCTAGTTTCAGAATTTCCAGTTTGCAGGCTCTAGACACCTCCTCTTTACCACGGACATGCAATCCCTTCACATGTCTATCCCCCACCAGGATGGTGTCAGGGCTCTCTGCATCTTCCTGGAGCAAAAGCCTGAACTGTCCCCACCCACCACCACCCTCCTCCGCTTGGTTGAGCTCGTCCTCACCGTCAACAACTTCTCTTTTAATTCCTCTCACATTTTTCATGTCAGAGTGTTGGCCATAGGTACTCGCAAGAGCCCTAGTTATGCCTGTCCCTTCATGGGATCCATGAAACATTCCTTGTACCAATCTTATTCTGGTCCCCACCCACAACTCTTTCTCAGATATATCGATGATATCATCAGTGCTGCTTCCCTCCCTTGTCCAGAATTGGAAAAGTTAATTGACTTTTGCTTCCAAATTCGATTCTGCCCTCACTTTCACTTAGTCTATCTCTGACTTCTCCCTTCCCTTCCTCAACATCTTTGCTTCCATTTCTGGGGATAAGCTAGCCACTAATATCCACTAAAAACCCACTGACTCGCACAGCTTCCTGGACTATACATCCTTGCACCTTGCTTCCTGTAAAGACACCATTCCATTCTCCCAGTTCCTCTGTCTTCATTGCAACAGTTCCAATGAGGCCACCTTCAACAAGGGAGCTTCCAAAATGTCTGCTTTCTTCCTCAACCGAGGATTCCCCAGCATCATTGTTGACAGGGTCCTCAACCGGGTCTGATACACATGCTGCACTTCTGCCCTCAACCCCTCTCTTTTCACCCACAACAGCAATAAGGTTCCCCTTATCCTTGTCAAGAGTGTGGTGCTGGAAAAGCACAGCAGGTCAGGGAGCATCCAACGAGCAGAAGAATCGACGTTTCAGGCATAAGGTCTTCATCACTTTCTCCTTCTCTATGTCCTTACCTGTCATCCCACCAGCATCGACATACAGAAAATCATCAGCCACCATTTCCATCACCTCCAGCAGGATGCCACCCTGAGACAGATATTCTCCTCTCCTCCTTTCTCCACCTTCCACAAGGACCATTCCCCCCGGACACCCTGGGCCACTCTTCCTTCATTTTGAACACATCTCCCACAGCCCTATGGCACCTTCCCCAACTTTTGCAGGAGCATAAAGCTAATTGTAGTGGTATAGTCTATTGTAGAAGAACTTTAGCCTCCTCAAAAAGCCATGCAATGATGTCAGGAAGCTACTCCTTAGTATCCATAGTTATCACAGTGTGTATGGAGTTAGAGATGGAAAAATGAAGTTTAAAACATTCACGAAGAAGCATGTGGAATACACTAAATACTATTCAGTAATAATCTTTCAAGAATATAACAACAAGATTAAGTCTGGCAAAGCTTTGATGACTATCTATTGTAGTATTGGGTCTCAGTATGCAATAAGCAGTGCTAGAAAGAAGCCTAAGCCTAAAGACAGTCTTGACCTTTCCTTTTCAACAAGTCTCAACCCTAAACCTATTTAAAACCAATCACAAAACACCAAATTCAATGTTTACAAGTTCTAAAGAATGTAATTCTCATGATGTAAATTACAGTAGCCTAAGAGCTGTCAAATTCCTGATGTTCAAACTCAACCTTTGCTGATCCTCAGGATCAACATTCGCTATAAATTGCCTGGCCATGCAGCCACTCTTAGGTTCCAATGAGCATGCCAACACCATTTGTAGCATTGACTTCCAATTTTGGAAGCTGCTACCACACACAGACCTTGGAAGTCCACGTAGAAGAAATAAAAAACACAAATGCTGCTCAGGACCATTCCCTAAAGCCCAACTTGCCTACTAAATACTGGGACCAAGAATTTACTCATGATCTCTTTATCCAATGCCGCATTATAACCTAGGTGGAAATATCTGAAATGACATAAACATCAAACATTACATTAGGAAAATCATAACAAACCCCATGTATGTACTATGCAGAAATATTTATGCCCAATCACTGTAGTTTGTATGCCATTTCTCTGTATAAATGATTTGCAGAGTGGGTATGCTCTGTCATACGAAGATCCATGGCAGAAACGTGGGACTCCAAATAGTTGTTATCCTAATGTATTTTCACTTATTGCTCTCATACCAATGCTAGAATATGTCTTACTGTTGTTGGGAATATGTTTACGAATTGTGAAAACTGAAAAATATGAATTTAGACATTTCTGGTCGAGAAACGATTTAACGTGTGTGATTTGATCAAAAGTTTAAAAAGGAGACTGTGTTTACAAGAATAAAAGTGACTTTGAAAAGCAGCATCCAGCAAAGTTTGAAATGGAGGTACTGATGGATATTAATTGTTTTAAAATTGTTCAGCAAACAAACCTGAAAAACTTGAATGAATTTATGCTATGCCTTTTAGCAAAAGCCTCTTGATTGAGGTACTTTATGTTTGCTCCAGTACACAAAGAGCCATGAGCATAGATTCATAGAGATGCACAGCATGGAAACAGACCCTTCGGTCCAACTCGTCCATGGCGACCAGATATCCCAACCCAATTTAGTCCCACCTGCCAGCATCCGGCCCATATAAATCTAACAACAGCGGGGAAGAAGCTGTGAGAGTATGAGGACTGATTGACAGCCCAGCTCTGATCCGTTAGGCACGTACCTCACATACTCCAGCCAGTGTGTCCCTCAAGGGTCGAGGGCCACTTCTCATCAGGAAAAATTTGCAAAGATGTAGCACCCTCCTTCTCAGTCTGCAAAGAGTCAGTGCCAGGAACTGGAAGCAGCAGTTTTTATATGTCTCAGTGAAATACTTTGAAAAATCCACTGACAGTCATTCTAGAGAACACACCCATTTGTTGCTTATAGCTTCGCCTGCAGTAATTTGATCTCTTGGGCAAATCTCATAAGCCAGAGTTGGAAACTCATTTTCTGTGTCAGCACCCTTGCCAACTCTCTCAACTAATAGAGAAACTAATGGGTACTGCTTCACTTCTATGAGGCTTTTGATACAAAATTTGTAGTCTGATAATCTCTCACATGACATGTGATGGAGAGAGTGCACTTATAACATCATAGAGTATCTGACAATACCCTGGATGCATTACACACTGGTTTGCAGAGCTATCCAGTTGCTCCTGAATGACCATTGCTCCAAAGGCTGTTTGCAGAAGCATCCATAGCTAAGAATGGATTTAGTGACCCATGACATTTGATGAATCCTAGTGTTATCATTACTTAACTTATCTAAGCTCACCAACAACGGTAGTTGCAGTCATGTGATCATGAAGCAATTGCAGGATTGTAATGTTTCTTGAATATTAAAATTCTTGGGAGGTCATAACGTACAGGAATTCACAATTTACTCAGTCAGGCCAACTAGACAAAGAAGATTTCCTGGTGTTCTTCTCAATATATTTTATTAGATTTGCCCAGCAACAAAGAATTTTTTTCACATTTCTAGCATCTGCAGGTTTTTGCTACTGCCTTTGTGGTATTCGTTGTCTGTGATAGGTACTTCAATAATTCAACAGACAGTTGGAACAGTCCCTGAGATTAGATTTTGCCCCCTCACACTTGTACACTTTTATTCTTTTATCTGCTGTTTAGTAATGATTAGGGCAAATCATTTGATCATTAAGCTATTTTATTTTTTATCAAAAATCCATTTTTGCCCCTTACATTTTCAGTACCATTGTTCTCTTCAAAACCTTGAATAAAGCACAAACAAATTTCCCAACAGTAATAACATTTTATCCAGAAAAGATCAGAGAAGGCAGGAAAAGACAAATTAGTCAAAAAGGTTGCTAACCTGGCTTCTTCTGTTCATTTCATAATAAAAGATTTACCTAAAGAAGCTTTGCATTCATAAAAAAATTATTATTTATGATTGCTTACTGCCACTTATTCAATCTAGTACATGGTATATCATAGTCAAAATGGCACCAGTTACTCAAAAAGATGAAAATGAGATTTGCTGGATCATTGCAGAGTTTCTACCAATTTCACCTGGATGGATTGAATTGCAAGTTTGCACTGCTGGGAGACAGTCTAATTATTTTGCACTAACAGGCAACCCATGCTTTCACAAGAGCAAGAGAAAAAAGTAATACTGATAGTAAAGTTGAACCTAAGAGAATTATCCATAAGTTATGTATGTGATTATTTTAAGGAAGACAAGAAAAACTGTGAACCTGGGTTTTAAGATTTTCTATGAAAAGATTACGACTTTCTCAGAGGAATAAAAGCAATGTTTGAAAGACAGATTTTTGATTGACATAGGAATCAAGAGTTATGGGAGCAAGCAGCAGAGGAGTCAGATTGGTCATGTTCTTATTCCATGGCAGAATATGTCTGAGGCGCTAAAGGGCCTACTCCTGTTCCAATTTCCTAAATTAAGTTATTCTAATGTAGAAATTGTCAATGGAAGATATCAGCAAAGTTTCAACGTCTTGCATTCAGTACATATTGAGATAGAACTATATTAGTTTTGAAATTCACTGTTTAATATTTGTAGTTCAGATTCGGACAGCTCTTAATAATGCAAAGACAGTGGATGAGGAATGTTAGCACAAGTCTGTAAATTGAAAAAAAGATGTCCGAATAAAACTATGAAAAATATACTGAGATCACAATTTTGACAGACAGGTTTACTTTCTTTTTGATACTTCCTATCAATTGACTCATCTTTTGACAAACCATTGATTATTTCTGATAGGGATCCTGAGTTGGAGGATAATTGATGTTTTGAAGTAAGTAAATCAAATTAGCTAAAAGGTTAAGCACTTCTGAAATGATGCATCGACCAATTGCTTCTAATGTTATTTCCCATTTGCCAGAAGCATCAAGAGCTCCATGCATTAATGATTTCTTCCTCAACTATGGGGAATGGCAGTGCCTTCAACATTCAACCATGGTCCCTGCATTATGTTGATATTATTGCTGGGCTTCCTATCGATTTCAGCTCACAACATAGATTTTTTTGCCCATTCATCAGTGAACAAAAAAAAACAAGCTATTGCAATTTTGTTTTGAATTTGCATGTGGATAACCATTCTAATAATCAGTAAAGACGTGATAAAAACTCTGCATATCGCTCCTTCAAACAGGCAGTTAGATGATATGAGTAACAAATTGACAGAGCAAATCAGCCTGCTGATTTAGGAAATCTGAAGTTCTATAATTGACAAGGAATCTGTTCCCTTTTAAAGATTTAAAAAAGAACTTCTCCAGTAACTACGGGAGTAAAATCAAAATGGGACAAACAGGCCTCAACTGCTGAATATTTTTGAATGTTGTATCGTTTCCATTGGCATATAAATTTGTCAAACTACTGCTCCAAATTGGAAGCTCAAAAGTGCATATTGAATTGTTTTTTGTTTCACAAAATGATTTCAAAAAGAGGGTGATGAGTTATGGTTGTGAGAGCAGGTTAATTTCTATAAATAGTTTCATATATTTTAATTCTTCAATGTAAATCCATTTTTAAGTAGTAAATAAAATATTATAGCTTGATAGACAATTGAAGTAGAATTGGTCTGCGGCAATATCATAAAATATGCAACATAAAAAGGTGGCTATTGAACACTGTAACCCATTATCTTTCTATTGACTTCAGAAAAGAAATTCAAAGATTCAGACTGACTATAAACTGGTTTTCCAATGCACTGTCATGCATAATCATTATAGCCCATGACCAATGTGACCCCCCAACAGTTTAATAACCAGCAATAAATGTCTATTTCAGAATTCCCATATTCATTTTCTAATAAGCATAGCAATGGGCACCATTTTATAAGAGCTTGAAGGCTGTGGAATTTGGTTTGAAATTTGGCAGGATCTAATGAGAAGTCCAGCAAAGTTTTTCTTGATGTGAGGAATGATCTGCTGCATTTTCCAACAGAATTTTAGACTTTGAAGTGAAAACTTTTGCAGAGAGCGAATGGCTTTAACCTTATTGCTTGTTGTTATCACCCCCATCAATATGCCACTTCCTATCCTAACAACTAGGAAACTCGATGTCAAACATTAACAACTTGAAAGTCAGAGCTAGTAGCTGATAACTTGAATTCCTTTTGACCTTCACTTTAAATGCCGAGCACCAACATTTCAGGTTATGCTGTACGGATGGCAGCCACATGTATTCCATGTTCCTGGGATCTGGCATCATACATGTACCAGCCACAAAATATCATTGTGGCACATCTTTAATTCACTTACAATGCTACACTTGGGAGTGCACCTATACTTATCACTGTCATGCTGTTACAAGGACACTTTGTATGTAGGGCTGAAAAAGTGTTGCTGGAAAAGCGCAGCAGGTCAGGCAGCATCCAAGGAGCAGGAGAATCGACGTTTCGGCCATGAGCCCTTCTTCAGGAATGTATGTAGGGTATGTACCTACATACTTTTGTATATAGGGTCAAGTTCCTGAACTGGACTAAGTTGCATCTCAGGTCTGCGAGCATTGAGCTCTCTGGATGGCCAAAGTATCCATGCCGTGCGTTGTCATTAGGGAGATAAAAGTGGGATGTATGTTCACAATGGGGCAGGTTGGAGAAAAGTAAGCCTTGAGCCTTATATGCTGGTGTACTCTTGGATGTGTATGCTCTTATACTCTGTTGCTTTATATTCTCTATTCAATTTATTCATATCTTCCCAAACTTGATCCCCTCCAACCCCCACCCCTCCCAGTAACTGGTTTTAAAGCTCTCCTTGCCATCCTCATTTTACAGCTCACCTGAACAATGGTCCCAACACGAATCAGGTGGAAAACCATTACAATGGTGCAACTCCTACTTTACTGTTGCAGGTGCCAGTATCCCATCAACTAAATTCAATTTCTCTCACACCAATCTTGAACCATACATTTATCTCACTAATCCTTCTGTCTCTGTGTCAATTTGGTCATGACTTACATGACAATCCTTACATTCATTCCTCTAGAGGCTTTGTTACTTAATTTAACTGCTAGTTGCTCATTCTCCTAAAGCAGAACCACTTTCCTAGTTCTACTTGTTTCATTGGTACCAATAGCCACTGGCTCCTTTCCTTCCCATTGTAAACTCCCCTCTAACCCAGAGCAGATGTCTCGAACCCAGGAGAAGCGACACAGCCATCTAGCCTTGATTGTGGAGAACAGTGACATTCACCCAGATTATATTGTCTGCGACCACCACATTCTTCTGACTAAATCATCCAACTTGAACAGTTTCTTCTACCAAGGTGCCATGTTCCTGAGAGCCACCTCCTACTTCCACACAGGCTACAAGGATTGTGAACCTGTTGACTTAAACCTCTGGATATGCGAAGGCCATTTTAATACATCTTTATTTGTTCTACTGTAATGAAATTACAGTATGCCCTTGCCTGGTGCTCCAGTTTTGTTTTCCTCCTGTCCAAACTTCTGCTTCAATCAAGTTCTCTCTCCCCTCCCCCTTTCCTATTTCCATTCCCCTCCTTCCTCCTGGCTTGGTCCTATTGCTAAATGATAACATTCATCTAACATGTAACACTAGTTCAGGTTACATCTCAGAAAGATTGCAGGTGCAGACTCATAATGTTCTGTTCATTATCTGTACATTTATGCTAAACCTTGACTTGGTTTGATCCAGCCTCCGTGACTGCAGCTGAATGCTTTGCAGCCTAGCCTCTTTGCGATCTGACTTCCTTTGACTGCAGCATTGGACTGGAGAAAGAATTATCTGTGTTCATATTGCCTCAAACTGCATTAGGAGATGTTCTTTGATTGTAATATGAGGTACTGTTCACATCCTCTTCCTTACTGGAGAAAATGTCTTGTCAAATCATGCCTGGATTTTCACCTTATGTTTCAGAGTGGCTGACAAACCCAATAGTGGAATCGTTATGTCTGCACTTTGTACTTCTGAACCACAGTTTTCCACTTGCTGTATCAACTTCACTTTTCCTCTGACTCACAATGTTTTTAACTTTCTCACAAATGTAGTCATACTTACAAGATTTAAATGTCCTTTCAGAATAAGGAAATCTCAATGACTTATGCATAGTAACAATGAATAATGATTTGCCAACAGCTCTGTGATTTTGCACCTAGTTGATTGGCATGATTAAATGCTCAATTTTGGATAATTTGGGGCACCATTCAGAATTTTGGTTTATCATTATTTCCTGTTGGCATTACTATTCAGTCTGCAGGAATGACGGACAACTTCGCCACAACCAAATATTCAAAATTTCACTGTACTTTCTATTCTTAATTCTCAAATCTACAATCAGCAATAACTTTTTCAATATATCTTTTCTTCTCAATTTCCTGCCATGTCAATGAATTATGTAGAAACACATAATTGTTTCTGGTAAGAAACACATAATTGTTTGATGTATAAACCATATGGAAATTGCATGTAAATCTGCTAAACCTTTGAAACAGTGTCAGAAGATGTAATGATTCTTGATATCTGTTTCTTGTGGACAATGTTCCCCTAAGGTTGCGAGAAAGCAGTCTTGTTATCTTTAATAATTTTTAAGTTTTGATTTATCTTCTAACCAGACACAATGCTTGTTAATTTTAATCTGTAGTCCTAAAGTTACCCGTGGGACTAAACAGGTGGAATGCACATAATTAAATTAACCTGGTGTTAAAATAGGTTTCTTATTAATTTACTTGATTCATTGTTCATACCAATTTTCCACAACTGAAAACGCTGTAAAAACACCAAAGAGAATATTATGATCCCAGTTGATGGTATAGTTGGGAAAGAATCTATATTTAAAACATAATTAGAAAATCTTAAAACACTCAACAAAACAAAAATCTAATCTATTTTCCAATAACATTATTTTACTGTGGTTTAATCCAAGAAAGATTACATCTATTTATCAAATCCTTAACCGATAATGCCTAGTATCTTTGTCTTGAGAGGAAGAGTTCTCTCACATCAAAATTGAGAGCTTAGACTTTCTTACTTTCTAACAATCTGTGTAGTTCGAAACAAACACTCCTGGTCTGGAAGTTGCACAAATTAAGTTTCTCCACTTAGGTAACTTACTCCCTGAACTGCTTTGAAATTTTCCTTTCCAGGATAGATTATATTTACTTCTGACTGCAGTCAGGTCTGTTCTGAACTGTTGTTAAAGTTACAAGTCTCTGGGTTTCCAAGGCCAAAATACATTGTTGATTACTCCGAACCAAAAACAAGCTAATGGCATTCAATGTTTATTGTACCTGACACAAAACTCCTCAGTGCAAAACTTTTTCATTAACATTCTAAGGGTTCCTAATCACCTCCCTGACACACAGGTCTCAGCTTCAGAAACATTGTCCTCACAAATGTAACCCCCACTCATATGTCATGATTTCAAAATTCATTACTGAAAATAATTTGAATATATATTTATCAATCATATACCTCTCAACACAAATGAAACAAAGACCATAAGACCATTTGATCATGGACTGAATGGCCATTGGGTCTGCTCCACCATTCTCTCATAGCTGATATGTTTCTCAACCCCATTCTCCTGCCTTTTCCCCGGAACACTTGATCCTATTACAAAGGGTCAAGCTTCACCAAGTGAATTAATCAAGGATTTCAACAGAATTATTTTAGCAAAAAATTTTTGTTTGCTAGATATATTGAAAGGAGAAAAGCAGTACAATTAGGGAAGGAAGCACGGACGATTTAATAGGGTAGCAGATGTAATTAGGATTCCAAGTAGCCTGGGCATATCATGAAGAAATATGCAGACAATTTAGAGAATGGAGATAAACAATCATGGTATTTCAATTGATTGTATTAATGAGGTGACTTTACTGGATAGGGTAATGGAGTTCTTTCAATGTGTAGAATACTTGTATTCAACGCAATATGGTAAAAGTTTCAAGAAGGAAAGTGTTGCTTTTGGATTCATTTGAGGGGAATGAACCAGAAAAGAAAACAATTTTTAAAAAGGGGAGGATCTACGCAATAGTAACCATCACAGATCATGTTTTAATTTGACAACAGAGTGCATAAGTGTGTGGAAAACTAGGTTAAGATTGTCGAATAGTTGATTTTGAGGAGTTCAATAGAACTTTGGACAACAATATTGGAAAGCAATAATGCTAAAAATACAAAAGATACTTAACATAGTGCCAAACAGGTAATAATGCATTTAATCTGCTAAAAAGACAACACACAAAAAAATAACCTTATTCTTTGGACTCCAATTCAACAGAGAAAAGTGGAGGTTTAGTCATTGAACATATTCAAAGTTATATTAGACAAGTGTTTGTCATATAGTGGTAACAAGGCGAATGCAAGTAGATGATAATCAGTGAACTATGATCTTATTGAATGGCTAAGCCAGTTCAATGAGCTGAATGGCATACCCATGTTCCTTCTTCTTAACAACTTAGTAAATTACCATGGACATCGAAAGACAGAAGGGAGCAATAAAAGAATTGGAGAAATGCAGGATAAGAGAGAAGACAAAAAGATTTGAAGTAAAATAAAAGCAGGAAGGCAAGAAGGAATGCTAACATCACATTATCAAGCACTGGAAAATAAAGTGCAAAATATTTTATAACAATAATAATTTTAAAAGCTGTAATTGGAATTGGACCATTATAAATTAATTAATATAATAGAGCGAGACAGAAAATATTTAGTGTTTATTTTGCTTCAGTGTTTACCAAGGAAATAGCAGTTTTGGAATATGGCAGCAATTCTGGTCTCCCTGTTATAGGAAGGACGTTGTGAAAATTGAAAGGGTGCAGAAAGGATTTACAACGATGTTGCCAGGGCTATAGGGGTTGAGATATAGGGAGAGGCTGAATAGGCTGGAGGGTCGGAGGCTGAGGGGTGACCATATGGCGGTTTATAAAATCATGAGGGGCATGGATAGGATAAATAGACAAAGTATTTTTCCTGGAGTGGTGGAGTCCAGAACTAGAGAGCATAGGTTTATGGTGAGAGGGGAAAGATTTAAAGGGGGCATAAGGAGCAACTTTTTCACACAGAGGGTGGTGTGTGTATGGAATGAGCTAACAGGAAGTATTGAAGATTGATACAATTACAACATTCAAAAGGCATGTGGATGGGTACATGAATAGGATAAGTTTAGAGGGATACAAGCCAAATGCTGGCAAATGGGACTAGACTAGGTTAGGATATCTGGTTGGCACGGACGAGTTGGACCGAAGGGTCAGTTTCCATGCTGTACATCTCTACGACTCTGTAACAGATAGCTATTACAGTTAATAGTTAAATTCACAACAAAATAATAGCATTTCAGTTTTAAAAAGAGGATGCACTGATTAAGCTAAGTAAACTTAAAGGACAAAGCCCTTGCTGAGATTGATTGCATCCTAGATCTAAAAGGATCTAGGAAAGGCAGCAAATTATACATATAAATAATATGAGATTTGGATGGTGCAAAGCTCATGAAACAAAGATTTTTTATTCTGTTATTATATATTTACAATATCTGGTTATTACAGATATGAAGGAAAATTCAAGTAATGTTAGGAAGTGTTTATAGTCAGTTCTGCTATAATGCAATAGTTCCGTTCTCGTCCAATCCTTTGTTATAAGAAAATTGTGTAATAGCAGCACTATTTAATCTAATGGGGCAGGAATCATGTTATAACCAATACATGCTTTACAAATTCACTCTATAGAAACTGTGTCCCCAGTTGGTCAATCACATTATAGCAAATTCACATGAACAAATTGCACATTATAGCAGAATGACCAGTATTTGTATGGGACAGAACCTGTAATTTACCTTATGTTGCGGAATCCTTTGTGTGTCTGCACTTTCTTCCCACAAGACCTCCAGCTGCCTTCCCTCACTGGAGCCACCTATTACTGAATCCTGGAACATTGTGCACAGTGACTGCTTGCCATGCAGCTGCAAGAGCACAGAATCATTACATCAACACAGTTCAGCCCATTATACCTGCATCAGATTTTCGAACAAGCATCATTACCTAATGTCAATTTGCTGAATTCTCCTCCCTATCTTTGCACACTATTCTATCCAATCAATCTTTCAATGCCATCTTGGATGATCCAATTGAACCTGCCTCCACCACACTTCCAGGCCGTGCACTCTATACCCCAACCACTCACAGAGTGAAATCTCCCCCCCCACCACCACACCTCTTCACCCCCACCACCCCTATGTCTTGCTTTGTTTTGATTTCTATTTCAATATATGCCCTCTTGTTCTTTTTTACCTTTTATGAACAGAACAGCTCCTCCCTGCCTATTCTTCTCAGTTGCTTATGATTTTGAGAACTTCTTTCAAATCTCCTGTCAGCTCCAAGCAGAACAGTTCCAATTCCTTCAATCTATCCACCCACTGAAGTTTCCCATTCTTGTAACATTTTAGTAATCTGCTTCTGCATTCTCCTATATATTCACATTTTTCCTATAATCTGGTACTTACAACTGTACACAATAATCCAGATGAGTTCTAACAAGAGTCTTATACAAGTTCAACCTTATTTCCTTGATCTTGCACTTTATATCCCTTTCTATGAAGCCGAGAACACTGTATGTTTTCTTTACTACTCTGTTCACCTGATTGGCCACCTTCAATGATTTGTGCACATCCACCCAGATCCCTCTGCTTCTGTAACCCTTTGAGGAATTCTTTCCGAATATTCTTCTGACCAAAGCACATTGCCTCAAACTTCTGTACTAAACCCTAATAATCATCTATCCACCCACTCCACCAAATTGTCAGTGTCCTTTTGGAGTTCCATACTGTCTACCTCAGTCTACAATAAATTGCTTAGCAATTTCACTTGCTCCATGATGGACAGAATGTGGAATCCATATTAGTGGCATCACTGATCCGGACAAGTCGTAGGGTTTTGGATGATGTCTGGCATTTGCCTGGAGAAGTCAACACAAATTCAATGTTAGCCTGTACTAGCTCTCATCAACTAATCCCCTCTTTTTTTTTAAGCAGGCACGAGCAGTGCCTACTGGTCTGTCAAGATGAACCATCCCAGGTTTCTGGCACATAGAGAGCCACCAGAGACAAGGCATCTGTTCAGCCCCAGGCAGAAAACTATCCTATGGTTGTAGTCATCAATGATTTTGTGAAAATGCACAGACAGGCAAAGAAACAACAGGCAAATTCAATTTGATTTCTGCAATTACATATTCTTCCAGTGATAAAATGTTGGTTACATATTAAATTGTGAGCAAAGTGATAATGACTGGTGATTCAACAGAGGCTAAAATTAGAATATTAAAGTTACCAAATCTAAGAAGTGATTGCCTTTCTATCGCCTCAATTGTTAACAATATGGTACGGTGTCAATATACTGGAATTAGACAAACAAATGCATTGATTTGCCACACGGGTGATAAAACATGATTAGGCCTGACAAATTTTGAAAATGAAAATGGGCAATATTGACATGCGTTTCACCATTAAGAAAAAGCATGATTGATGATAGGGTGACATTTCATTAAAAAAAACCCAGCAATTTCCCAAAAGAATTCATACCAGCCATGTTTCACAGACTAGTAAAATACTAAGTACAAATAAGCTGCTTCCAAGACATAGGTGTATTTCTTTAGTTCAATACTGAACTGATTTTAGTTGATGGAATGCACTGGAATGAAGCAGTAAAGCAACAAATATTATTGCTCACAGCAGGACACACACAGCACTTACTGAAACACTCGGCATCTGAAGACACAATAAGCCAAGTAAGTACAACATTCAGCACAAAAAAACTGTAATAAATCTAGGAAGTGTAATTGATGTGCAAGCATACTATTCTCCACTGGCAGAAATACAGAAAACAATTGGTATTACACAAATGCATACTTTTTAAGCAAAGGGCCCTGAAAGAAAATGATGTGTGAACTGCGGAGTGATCAAGAGAAAGTATCTCTAAATTAAATGTGCATCAGTTCTCAGTTGGGCATAGAGTCAGAGAACGCTAATGATGATTAGGTTGAAGCTTTATGGACAGCAATTCTAAAAGCAATTTTAAGCTCAATAGCATGGGAGCAACACAGCAAATACAGTTCAAGTGCAAGCCATTAGATATTAAAGTAGCATTATGTACCATGTTCAAAATCCTAGATGGGGCAATATACGGAGTAAAGTTTTGACTTGAACAGTAAAGCAGAATACAAACTAAGAAGAAAAATCTAAATTCCATTACATTAAAATATAATGAATATCAGGCAAGATTTGCAGTGGTTGGAGAATTGACTTTTCCATTTTAATTTTTTAAAAATTGAATTTTTAAATTGTAATATTGACTTTTTTTACATCAAAAACTTTCATTAGACTTCCAGGTATAATGATATTGGAAGAGAACAGTGATATCATTCTTCTATGCTGGATAACTATAAAATGAAACCAAATCAAAATATCAAAGTCCAATTATTTAGTTTACACCCCAATTTCCAAAGCAAAATAAAATCAGTAACATTTGGTTTAAATGATTCATCTTAAGTCTTTGACCGACCTATAGCATCATAAAGTTATTTATGACACTGCAGGAGACCATTCATCTCTCCCTCATCTTTGTAGTTATTCTTCTATGGCTCTTCTGCACCCTCCAACTGGCCTTCATATCCTTTCTAGTGTAATAGCCAGAACTGGATGTTGGAATGTATCAGAATTTTGTAAAGATTCAGTGTACATTCCTTTTTCTTTACATTAAGTTCAATAAAATCCAAAATCCCAGACCCATTGTTAATTATTCTCTCAATATGGATGCCTAACCACAAAAGCCTCTGTCTGTATACTCTTTGGAACTGTGCCATTTAATTAAATTGCCTTTCCCTGTCCTTTCTGTCAAAGTGCATCGGTTTACAAGTCTTTACATTAAACTCCATTTGCCACTTGCAGACAATTCATATCATCTTCACCATTTGTCACTCCTCCAATTTTGGTGCTGTCAGCAAATTTAGAAATATTATTGCACGGCTCACTTTGCTATAACGCGCTTTGTGTCAACACAAATTCGCTGTCATGTGATCGATGAATTGGGGACACTGTTTCTAAAGCACAAACTTTTAAAATGTGTATTGGCTTTAATGCGATTATGTCACCAACACTTTAAGCACTGTTCCACAAGCATGATTTTTCTATAACGTGGGGTTGCACAAGAAAGCAACCACTGCATTATAGAAGAACTGACTGTATTTGAAGATCCCACCATTTATAAAAATAGTCTACCATCTCCATGTCTGATGAATAAGCATTTTTATCATCATTGATATCTGTACTTAAGGCATTTCTCAAGCATTTGAGCAAAGACCCTCCAATGGTTTTCAATTTTATTAATCAATATTTGTATGCTACTTTGTCAAATACTTCCTCAAATCAAAATAGATGACATCCATGAAATTCCCTTTATCAAACTGCCATGTGTCTTCATCATAAAAAGCAATTAGGTTTGTCAAGCATGAGCTGCCTTTCACAAATCATCAATTCTATCCTTAACAATCCCAAAGGACTGAACTTTAAGAGGCAGTGATGGCCTTGTGGTATTATTGCATGCCTGTTAACAGGATAATATTTTGGGGACCTGGGTTCGAATCCTACAATGGCAGGTGTTGGAATTTGAATTCAATAAAAAAAAGTGTCTGGAACTAAGAGCCTAAGAAAGATCATGAATCCATTGTCAATTGTCAGAAAGAACTCACCTGGGTTACGAATATCCTTTCGCGAAGGAAACTTCCATCCTTACCTGGTCTGGCTGAACTGTGACTCCAGTCCCACAGCAATGTGGTTGACTCTTAACTGCTCTCTGGGCAATTAGGGATGGGCAATAAATGCTGCCTAGACAGTGATGCCCTCATCCCGTGAACAAATTTTAAAAAGTGCCTTTTGATTTTTTTTCCTCGATTTTTATCTCTAAAGCATTACTTACTGTTGTCAAACTAATTTATATGTGGTTGTAAGGACTGGGCTTGCATCCTTTCTTGAAAATGTATGCCATTTTTGTTACTCTCCAGTTGCTTGTCACCTCATCCATATCTGGGAAAGATTATGGTGAGCCTCACTGGTATATGTCAACTGGATCAGCAGACTTACTTATCCTGAGTGCAGACAGCATTTCTATTGCCTTCTTCCTATTCATTTTAATCCTATCAAATGCTTCTATTATCTCTATTTATACGTGTATTTTTTCAGTGAAAACCAATACAAAGTTTCATTTAAGTATTCTAATCTAGTTTTCTGATTCTGAATGTGTATCACTTTTCTTAACCTTAATGGGAACTGCTCAATCTCTTATATTCACTTACTATTTAGATGCATGAGAAAATTTGTGTTCATTTTTACATTAACAGTCATTCTATTTTTTTTAAATCTTGCCAGTTTTAAGTTTCTCTGTACTTCCCTTTTTTGACTTATTGCATTTGAACCAATATTTATATTAAAAAATTCAAGTAGTGTGTAGCACAACTTCATTTTTTAAAAAATTCATTATGATCTCATCCATGCAGGCACCTTGTTTTCCATTTCCTTTCACCCTTTTTGAAACGTAAATAGCCTGTATCTGCAGCAGTTTGTCACCAAATATCACCTATTGTTCTGCTACAGTTCGACCTGTCAGTATTTGATTCTATTTTACCCTGGATAAAGCTTTTCATTCAAGCATGGATACAAGGTCTAAACTTCACAGGGGATGTGACAGTTCTGGCTATTGACATCAATGCCACAGTTAACTGAGTGTGACAATAAGGATGCTTTACAAAACTCAGGTCTCAAGGGAAAACATTCCACTGATCATAGATAATCATTCTAGAGCATTCAAAAATTCAAAAATGGTCATAGCTTGTTAAATGTATGAATGTGATCATGAGCATTCAAAAGTGATCCAAGACAACAAAGAAAACCATATCACCCGACAACAGCAGCTCACAACAAATAAGAAGCCCAGCAGGTGACTGGCAGGAGACACCGTAGCTCAGGATGTGCTCTTTTCCAGCCGAGCAAGGAAACCAGAAAATCCAGCAAAATATACACCCAAAGGCTCAGGTAGAGAAAAATACTGTTCACAAAATATGTTTCAAGACAAGCTCTACCAATGTGTACCTCAAGACCACAAGCCTGCAGTTTATCGCAGTCTTCAAATTCACCACTGAATTTGTCTCCCACAGTGAAAGGAGTTGAAGTAACACCAAACGTAATCTAGCTGCTTCAGCATTGTCCAAAACTGACTGGGTTCATCCTGTGGGTTTGCACATCTTACCTCTGCAAGTCTTGGGGCGAAATCAACTCCCACCCTCAACCTTACATCAATAAGGCCTCACCTCACTCTTCCAGGCCCGGGCCTACAATCACTCTGTTATGGCCAAAGCCGAGGTGAGGCACTCAATTCGGGATGGGATATCCCAAACTGTTAAGCTCCCTAATGGGAGGGGCAGAATGACTCACTATCTTTATTCACGTCACCTCTTGGTTGATTGCAGAAGGTTCATTTGTAAAGGATCCCTTCTTTTAGGGAGACCTTATGCTTTTTAGCAGCCAATGTCACCAGGCTGATTTGAATTAAGAGAAAAACGTGAGGTTTTTTTCATTACTAATGCTTCACACAAGTACAGGTGAGCAAAACAAAAGTAAGTTCAGAAAGTTAAAAAAGAAAGGGTATATGGATCAATCTCTGAATGGTTAGGGAAGAGTGGATAGTTGAACATTGTGGAAAAGTGGTTGGTTGAACATTGTGGCTGTTGTGGTGGAATTTAGCAGTGGCACTGACATCAGTAATTGATCATCCAATTTTTCAGAATCTTGGTTTTGTAAGCTGATTGAAATTCCTTTATCTTCATTCCTTTTCTGAACTGGTTCCCATCACTCAAAAATGAGCAATGATCCTCCCTTTACCTGCAACACAATGTTAACTAGGACATCATTCTTTGATTGAAGTCATCACAGCAAATTAATGCTTGAACCCAGGATAGTACAGAGTATTCAGTTCATCTGGTCCACTGGCTTTCTAACCCTTGTCCTTGTGTATTCCTGGAGGCTAAAACATACATGTCTGCAAGAACTGGCTTTCTACTTACAGGGGAGAGATAGTCAGACCTGACAATGTGTTGCTGGAAAAGCTCAGCAGGTCAGGCAGCATCTAAGGAGCAGGAGAATCAATGTTTCGGGCAAGAGCCCTTCTTCAGGAAGGGCTCATGCCCGAAACGTCGATTCTCCGGCTCCTTAGATGCTGCCTGACCTGCTGCACTTTTCTAGCAACACATTTTCAGCTCTGATCTCCAGCATCTGCAGTCCTCACTTTCTCCTAGAGATAGTCAGACCCCCATGTTGTCCCATCTCATTAAATTTCTCTTTGTTTGAAGTTTCCCTGATAATTTTTATGTATAACGTTTCAGTTTCATATAGGAATTTGCCAGAGAGTCACAGAATCTTTTAAGAAATTCTTTTCTGAACATGTCCTTCTTTAAAAGAGTGTCTGTTTGTACTCTGCAGTTCCTATCCATCGCCACAAAAGCAACTCCTACCCAATTGCCAGGCACGGTGGCACAGTGGTTAGCACTGCTGCCTCACAGCGCCAGAGACCCGGGTTCAATTCCCGCCTCAGGCGATTGACTGTGTGGAGTTTGCACGTTCTCCCCTTGTCTGTGTGGGTTTCCTCCGGGTGCTCCGGTTTCCTCCCACAGTCCAAAGATGTGCAGGTCAGGTGAATTGGCCATGCTAAATTGCCCGTAGTGTTAGGTAAGGAGTAAATGTAGGGGTATGGGTGGGTTGTGCTTCGGTGGGTCGGTGTGGACGTGTTGGGCCGAAAGGCCTGTTTCCACACTGTATGTAATCTAAACAAACCCCTCCCACGTGCCACACCAGGTTTGGGGCTAAGGTTCACCCATTTGCACACTCAAGACTACAATTCCCCACCCACACCCCATCTTAGGGACTACATCAACCACATCAGAATGCTTCCAACACCAAAGTATCAGGCTACAGTTTGCACCCCCCTTTTCTCTATTCCAACCCAGGATTGCAAACACCTGCTTTCCCCTCCAACCAATCCGCTCAGCTCAGGATATGATATCCACCATCTGCCACATCCAAGAGTACAATCAACTTGCCCAACCACCAGTGATTTTATAAGCACCTCTTCCACCCATCCTCAGGTCTCGTTGCCATCCTGAAACTACTTATCCTATTGCCTCCTGTGTAATGTCTGATAGCGGTCTGAACTGGAGTGCCAATTCCAGTTTCAACCAAGAGTTGGTCATGGCAGAGGGAAGTGGTGATGAAGAGAAGCCAAATGGAGATTGTGAGGAGGAGCTCTGAGATCTGGGAGAGGAGAGAATAATGTTGGGCGATTGGAGGAAAGAGAGGAGGTATGGATCAGTTGGGGAGAAAGGAGAAAAGGAGTGGAAGAGGTAGGAATGTCATAAAAAAAACCCAAAAACTACAATCACAATTATAACTAATTAAAGCAATTGTCTTTCACTATTGGATCAAAATTCTGGAGTTCCCTTCCTCACATTGTTTGTTCTGATATGTCAAGGACCGCAGCAGTTCCAGTACCATTTTGACCAGGATATTTAAGAATGGGTCATCAAATGCTGGTCTAACCAATAATGCTCTGCATCCCATGAATGAATGAAAAAAAAGACTAACAGAACCAAAAACCAAAACAAAAATTGCTGAAAAACTCTACAGGTCTGGCAGCATCTGTGGAGGGAAAGCAAAATTAATGTTCGGATCCAATGACCCTTCTTCAGAGCAGTATACTAAGATCATTAAAATGATTATTGGAGTGATTTGTCTATGTTTAACAGTCAATTTACAAATTGCAACTTAGAAAAATTCTAATCTCTTGAATCTTTCCTTCTCTCGATTGCCTCTAAATTGATCAAGCTTTTGCTTCAGCTTATTTTATTTTCCAATATTTCAGTTCAACATTCAAGAGATTTCAGGGAAAGTAAATGTTTTCAATTGAAGTATCTGGCACACTGAGATTTCATGTCATGGTCATTGATTTTAGAAGATCATTATCAGATGCTAAGTGATGACTGAATAAATGCTTTGGAACACAAATTAAACACTTTTTAACCCAGGGCATCATAAATGATTGTCATGAAAGACTATTGTGTACAAAGTGTTATTATCATGTTGTTCTGGTGGGGAAGCTTCTTCCTACTGACTTTGGTTGATGCACAACAAAGATCCCTAACCATTGACTCTATCGAAGTCTGATAACTGAACCAGATTGTTTGCAATTTCCTGTCACTTTTGACCTCAAAATGAGTTTTGCAAACAAATACCTGTGCTATCAAGATTTTTTATTTCCATTTCATAACATTTGTTGAGCTGGCCTATTTCAGCTTAACTGCAGCTGAAACCCTCATTTGTAACTTAAAATGTACAGTTTCAACATATTCCTGGTTATCTCCTCCTGCAGATTGAGGTCACCAAACGCCTGCTACCTGTACCTAACTGACATCAAGTTCTATTTACACTTCAGCCTTCGGTTTACTGACTTACAATGTCTCCCAGTTAAGAAATGCCTTGATTTCAAAGTACTTATTCTTTTATATTTCAGCAACTGCTAGAAAAGAAATACATTTTTAAATGTCATAATGATTAACTGGCTTTTCATTTAATTATTTCCATTTCAATTAATAACTAAATCAGCAGAGGCATAGCTTGCACGCCCCAATTAAAATAACAATTTTTTTGTTCTTCCCAACAAGAACTTATAGTCAACATGGAGACGTAATTAAGTCTATTTCTAAACATTGGGAAGAGAAGGAGATGGTCTGTACAGCAATAACCAAAGGCATGGGGCACAATGAATAGTTACCATCAAAAGCTTCAGACATTACAGTTTATAATACAAACAAGGGCCAGTTAGTGAGGAGATGTTATACAGAGGCTGTAATTTAAATGTAATACCATTGCCCCCACTTTATGGGCACTGATTGAGACCAATTATCAAACAATGAACTGAAATAAGAACGGGCCACATTTCAATATTGAAATTTCTGTTGCAAATCAATATTTATAACTCATCACTGAAATTAAAATGATTGATCTGTACTTGCTGCATTTATCCTGACAACCCATTTTTTGAACACAGGAGAAATGTTTACAATTCTCCAGTCCTCCTACAATTTCCTGAACTCAAGAAGAGTGAAGAATGATGGCCTCTCCCCCTGCACTTTCCATTTTGACTTTCTTCAATCTTCTTGGAAACATCGCATCTGGTCCCAATTCCTTGACAAATTAAAGCACTGACTGCCTACCTAACACTTCTGCCAGGGGTTTCAACTCATGAGGGAGTTGGAAATGATGAGTATTTCTTCCGTTGGACAGAAGATATAAAAGTTTAAATACATGTGCATATAGATTCTCGAATAGCTTCTTCCCTGCTGCTATCAGACTTTTGAACGGACATGTCAAATGGTAATTCTGATTTCTGCAGCTGTAACACTGTATTCTGCACTCTGTTTTGTTACTCTGATGTACTTGGTATGGTACAACCTGTCTGTATAGCATACAAAGCAACACGTTTCACTGTATCTCGGCACACGTGACAATAAACAATCCATCTATCAATATTTCTAAAACAAAGCATTTTACCTGCAAGCCAATGTAGGTTAATAAGAACATGAGTGATGTGCATATGGACTTGGTATAGGTTAGGAAATGGGTAGCAGACTATTGAGCTAGATCATATTTAGGAAGGGAGGATAATGGCAGGCTGGAAATAAGTGCATTGGAATTGAAATTCTAGAGAAAATTAAAGACATGGGAAATATTCAGTAGCAAATGAGATGAAGCTGGAGTTAGTAAGGCAATGTTGTGAAGGTGGAAATAGATTGGCCTAGTGTTGGCATGGATAAGTTATAAAAGCTCAAGTCAAATCAAATATGGCAGCAAAATAATGATTTGTCCTGCTCAGCCTCAGAGTTAGGGCACAGATTTCATGGTAAGGGTTTGAAGAAACCAGATTCCATCTTTCCAGTAACTAGAGGAAATTTCTGATCTGAATACTTTGTATTAACCATGTATTCTATTTTAGAAAATGCTTGCTCTGTTTTTGGTGAAATTTTCCAGTTTTCCCTGGCATTGTCCATTACTGCTTTTCATTCTCATTTATTTCTATGTGTCTGCTTTTAGTTACAATTGTTCATGGTGTAAAATGCCAATACCATTCAGAAAACATTAAGTAGAGCATTTAAGGTTTTCCGAGAGAATGTAATTCAAAATTACTTAACTTCATCAATAGCACAATTCTCCAGAAAAATGATTAGAATCAACAGGCTTAACATTTTTCTTGTTTTTTTATTAACTGGCTGGAGTTTATCTTTGATTTTTTTATATATTTTAATAAAATAATACCTTATTTTTGACATCATAAAGTCTTTTTTGACCTTCTCTGAAGCAATTATATTGGTGGAGATAATATTGAATGAATTTGTCTCAAGATTTACTTGCTAGTAAACAGACTTGGACCTACTCTCCTGGATTGCAATTTACAGTACTCCAAAGCACCTCCTCTCAAATTAGGGCAGCTTTGAGCTCTGGAAAACACAACTTCCTTGTTTTCTGCACCATTATGTTGCAATTTTCGATAACATAATTGGATTACCACCCCACTGGTATCTTACAAGATGCTCATTTCCTGCTTGTTGAGGTGCTTAAATGTGATTGTCATGGTTGAGGACTAATGTTGAGACTTCAATTATCCCAGAGATACAGGGCATAATTTCCAAAGTTACACATTACTTGGAAAGGTAGTAAATAGTAAAGAAATCAATAGCAACATGAACAGACTGAGCAAGTATGAGAGATGAAATTCAACACAACTGATAAATTTTGGTCACAGCAGTGAGGAGCATTAGAAAAATAAGAGGAAAGACATTTAGGAGTGCTTGGAGAAAACAAAAACTTTGAAGATGGCAAGACAATTTATTATGGCGATTAACTGGACATGAGGTGTTGGGCTTCATAGTACAGGTAGTGCACAAAAATCAAGAATTTATGCGCAAGAACTAGTTCAGCCTCAGCAAGAGTATCATGTGCAATTGTGAATTATTTTAGGGAGGGCATTAAGGCTTTGAGGAGGGTATAAAAGAGAGATTTACTATTGAAACATAAAATTAATCAAATGACTACAGCACAGGAGAAGACTATTAGACCAGTTGTATCTGGGTGTGCTAATTCTTTGACCAAGCAATTCACTAAGAGACAGCTCATTGCCTGTTCTTCATCGATTTACAACAGATCATCCTTTCAAATAATGAACCAAAACCTCTTTTAAAGCTTCAGTTGATCTTGCCTCCACAAGAAAGATAGGTCACGATCATCCCACTCTCTGAGAGATATGACTGGTGGTGAGTTTAATATGAAGGTGACCAAAACTCAGGGGAGGGGTGAGGTTGAAAAGGCCTTCACGATAGCCTTGCCTGTGTAGGAATTGATGCAGTCCTGTTAGTGTCACTCTGCATTATAAGCCAGCCATACAGCTAATTGAGCTAACCAATGCCACTCCCAGACCCTAGCCACTCACTGAATGATTTTTTTTAAAACCTAAATTGTCTTTGCTTTATTTGCTCGTTAATGTAAAATTGGGTCTCTGATTTGCAATCCTTCCACCAAAAGGAATAATTTATCTTTATAAACTCTCACTAATTCACTGACTTAGGATAGATCCATCAAATTTCAAGACAGCCTTCTCTTTACCAAGAAGAACAGTTCCAGCATCTAGTGTTTCTACATATCTGAAATTCCTCATCCCTGAAAACAAGGTAACACCATTGCCATGGTTGGAGAGATGTTTAGGCAAGGTGAGATAAGGATGTATAAGTTTCCTTCCCTAAAGGGCATTGGTGAGCCAGATTTTGCCTTACAACAACTGTTAAATCAAGAAAGCAGAGCAGAAACACTTCTTCAAGGAATTTAAATGGAGCCAATACCCCAAGAGCCCTATCCTGTGGTACTTACACAACAATCAGTCAATCTTTTTTAAATGCCTTCATATGCTTCCAAAAGTACTGCCCAGAAATTATCACAATACTCCAGTTGAGGCCGAATCAGTATTTCATATATGTTTACCTTAACTTTATTTCTTTTATGTTCTGTGCCCCAGTTGGTTAAGTTCAAGATGCCAAATGCTTTACTAACCGCGACCCTGTCCGCCGACCAACAATGGTTCACATTTTTATAAACTCAGATCCCTCTGTTATGGCATCTCCTTTCAATTTGTACCTTTTGTTTTATATCGCTGTTGTGCGTTCTTCCTTTGGGCTATTGAGAAACGGTGATGGTGTCGTGGTAATATCACTCAATTCGTAATCCAGAATCCCAAATTAATATCCTGGAGACATGGGCTTAAATCCGATGATGGCAAGTGCTTATAGTTTGGATTTGTTTTAAAAACCTGAAATGGAAAGCTAGTATATAAATGACAGTTGAGGTAGTATATTCTTTTGCTGAGTTGATGTGTTTTTCTGCAGAGGTTTTGTCACCTCCCTCGGTGACATTGTCAGTGCACCTCCGGTGAAACGTCAGTGGTCTGTTTCCCCTGGCATTTATGTGTCTCTGTTTTCTGGTACTTCTGGTTTTGTATCTGAGTGGTTTGTACGTGGTCCAGGTCAATGTGTTTATTGATTGAGTTCCGGTTGGAGTGCCAGGCTTCAAGGAATTGTCTCGCGTTTCTCTGTTTTGCCTGTGCTAGGATGATTACATTGTCCCATTGAATTTGCGTCCTTTGTTGTCTGTGTGGGTGGAAATGAAAGATTACTGGTCATGTCCGAGCTGATGTTTGTTCACTCGTATAGTCAGTTTTCTTCCTGTTTGTCCTATGTTGTGTTTTTTCCACAATCCTTGCAGGGTATCTTGTGGATTACATTTGTCCTGCTGGATGTGGGCGTTGGGTCTTTAACTTTTGTGAGGAGTTGGTGAAAGGTGTTTACTGATTTGTGGGTTACTATGATTCCTTGAGATCTAAGTAATTGGTTAGGCATTTCTGATATGTCCTTGATGTATGGTATGGTCACTATCATATCTGGTCATGTAGTGTTTCCTTCTTTAGATTTGTTGTGTAAGTACCACAGGATAGGGCTCTTGGGGTATTGGCTCCATTTAAATTCCTTGAAGAAGTGTTTCTGCTCTGCTTTCTTGATTTAACAGTTGTTGTAAGGCAAAATCTGGCTCACCAATGCCCTTTAGGGAAGGAAACTTATACATCCTTATCTCACCTTGCCTAAACATCTCTCCAACCATGGCAATGGTGTTACCTTGTAGCTGACCTCTGAAATGGTCTGACAAACTGTAACATACAACAGCAATAAATGGTGGCTGAGAGAAAAAAAAACACCAACAGCCCATTATCAAACAGAATATTGGTATACAGGTCTTTCGGATATAATGCACATTTTGTCAACTTGCATTCACTAGAACACAGTTGGCGAAGCTGTTTCTACAGCATGAACACTTAAAGCATGTGTTGACTATAGCGCAATTATAGCAACAACCTTTTAAGTGCTGTTTCTAAAGTGTGATTTTTCTATAATGCAGGGTTATACAAGAATGTCGCCATCACATTATAGGAGAACCAACTGTACCTCACAATATCATCACTATCACAGCCTGTGGGTTTGTACTTCCCAGAATCCATTTTAAATTAAGTCAAAGAATGGCATGTCACTGAAAGCATACTGTCCTTCCATGCAACATACTTGTTTCAGGTAAGCCCATATGTCTATGATCATCTGTTGAATTCCTCAATGTCATAATATCCTCACCTAGTATATGCCATGAGAGGTAACATAAGCATTGCTATATCAGATAAAATACCATGATCAATGCAGAACCCAGATTGTTTTCCAGCCAACTTAATCACTTCTCTACATTAAATTTTAATTGACACTTCATTCACCAGTTCTATCAGCCTGTCTAGATCTTTTTGAGGTTCCACACCATCCTCCTCTTGGCTTACAAAACTTCCAGGTTGGTAAATTTTGTAACTGTGCTACATCCACTAAGATCAAGGTCATTAATATATATCCAGGAACCAGGGATATATATATAATCAGACCCTGCAGAACGTCACCATTATCTTTTTTCAGGTTTAAAATAAGATCAAACAATCACTCACCACTACATTTTGTTTCCTGTTACTTAACTGTTCTATCCACATTGCTGCCATCCTTTTTGTTTTTAGACCTCTAACTTTGCTCAAGTCTGGTGTGGAGTATTTTATTAAGTGCCTTTTGCACTCTAATGGTTCCAGGAGTGAAGAATTACAGTTATGTTATCATATTGGAGAAGCTGCATTACTTCCCTAAAGAGCAGAGAAAGCTAAGAGGAGGTAGAATAGAGGGGTTCAAACATCATGAATAATTTAAATGGTGTGAACAAAATGAACTTTTATTGCTTTATTTGTCCACTTAATGGTTTCAATTGATTGTGGGCAAGAAGGCTGTCCACTGGTACTCTTGCTCTGGATTTAATCTGCACAGAGGTGGGAAGATGGCAATTTACATTCTGTATTTTCCTGTCACCAAAACTGCACTGTGGGAGGATGCAAACTTCTGCCTTTTTGTTCAGAATGAAAGGCTTAATACTCGTTAATCATGCTTTCAGCTGTCAAAGTGCATTGCTTTTAAACTCATTTAAGGTTTCTGTTTGAACCTGTTCAGGAAATGATCAGAAAAATCTGAATAATACTCAGGAGAAGTAGAAAGGATATGCAAATCATTTTGTGACCCAGCTAGCTTTCCTTTTGACTATTTGTCAGCTCAGACCCAGTGCCATCACCATCTTCTGTTAATGAAAGAAGATTAAAGTCAGTCACATACTGACTTCACTAAGCTCATTATACTTCCAATTGAGAACAAAACATCACCTAGAGATGTCGTAAGCAATTATACAGCAGAGATGGTTAAAACTGCTGATTCTTGATTAATCCAGTTTTCAAGCTCAACCTGTGACTAACAGAGTGATGATTACATGATAGCAAGCAGACTTACTGAACTTGAAAGCACATGGTTTAGAACTCAAAGCATTACCAGAAAACATGCTTTATTCTTTGGAAAACAGAAATTTAAACTGCTAACCAAAACAGCAACTATCAGCCAAGCTTAACATTAAGTGGAGTTAATGAAACTGAACACCATTTCAAAATAGACCAAGCACAAAGTTTTTACCATTAAGTTAGTGAAGAGTTCATTAGTTCATTCATGGAGATAATATAGGCTAAGGAATAAACTAAATTACCAAAGAGACTGAAAATGCAACTAACTTAGTTCCCTTCAAGCACCGCTATTTTGCTGACTACATGTTAGAATAAATATAAAGCAATGCAGCTACAAAAACACCCAGAGCCATAGTTCAATGTCCAAAATGTAATGAGAACCCCAGGTGGTAATGATGTAGTCTAATTATCAGGAATATCAGCAGGTTGTCAAGGCTATAATAAGGAGAGGTGAAATTAGAATAGATAAAGCAGGATAATGATGTAATCAGCACTCTCATCAATTTTGTGATGGGCAAGAATTTTACTGAAACCAATAAGGATCCTCAAAAATAGCAATCTTTAATAAGATTGTATTCTAATCTATCAGATATAGAATCATGGTGAAAACTCTTGTAATTCTAAACTTAAAATTAAACTGAATAACTAAAAAACAATTAAATAGCAACTCAGATGGGACAGTGTTTTACAGAGTTGAGGTGGTGTCATGATATTGCTCCTGGATCAATAACTGAGGAACTTGTTTACTGTTCTGGGGATAAAAGCAGAAAATGTCAGAGAAACTCAGAAGTTCTGTCAGCAAATCTGGAGAGAGAAACAAACAGAGTAGTTCAAGTCTGATGTGGCTCATCTTCAAAATATTCTGGGGAACCAGGTTCCAATATGGAGGGTTGGTAAGGTGAGGGTTTTTTTGAAAGAAATTCCATTTCTCTTGCAAGTTAGAACAATGGAGATGGAGGCTAGGACGATTGCATGCTCCTCTTGCAGGATGGAGGACGTGGGAGGTAAGGGTCACCAGTGGTGTCCCTGCTGACTTCACCTGCGAGAAGTGCACCCAGCTTTAGCTCCTCACAGACACTGTTAGGGAGCTGGAGCTGGAGCTGGATGAACTTCTGATCATTTGGGAGGTTGAGGGGATGATCGAGAGAAGTTATAGGGAGGCAGTCACACCTAAGTTATACGATGAAGGTAGCTGGGTGACAGTGAGTAACAGGAATAGGCAGACAGTGCAAGGAGCCCTTGTGGCTGTCCCGCTCAACAATAAGTATACTGTTTTGGGTACTGTTGCGGGGGAACAAACTACAAGGGCACAGCCTCAGTGGCCAGATCTCTGGCATGGAGCCTGGCTCTGTGGCACAGAAGGGAAGGAGGAAGAATAGGAGAGCACTAGTGCTAGGAGATTCAATCATGAGAGGAACATATAAGAGATTCTGTGGTCGCAAGTGTGGCTCCTGGATGGTGTGTTGCATCCCAGTGCCAAGGTCAGGGATATCTTGGATCGAGTTTACAAGATTCTTAAGGGGGAGGGAGAGAAGTTATGGTCCACATCGGTATCAATAACATAGCTAGGGAATGGAGGAGGACCTGAAAAGAGAATATAGGGATTAGATTAGATTACTAACAGTGTGGAAGCAGGCCCTTCGACCCAACAAGTCCACACCGACCCGCCGAACCACAACCCACCCATATCCCTACATTTACCCCTTCACCTAACACTACGGGCAATTTAGCATGGCCAATTCACCTGACCTGCACATCTTTGGACTGTGGGTGGAAACCGGAGCACCCGGAGGAAACCCACGCAGACACGGGGAGAATGTGCAAACTCCACACAGTCAGTCGCCTGAGGTGGGAATTGAACCCGGGTCTCTGGCACTGTGAGGCCAGGGAGTTAGATTGGAAACTAAAAGGCAGACAAGCACAGTAATAAACTCAGAATTGCTACCAGTACCACGGGCTAGTGAGGCTAGGAAGAGAGGGTGTGTGCAGATGAACATGTGGCTGGTCAGGGATAGTAGAGGGAACTTCTGCCTAGAGTCAGAGCAGATAAAGGAGGTCCTTAATGAGTACTTTGCTTCAGTATTCACTACTGAGAGAGATCTTGGTATTTGTGAGAACTGTGTGAAACAGACTGTTATGCTTGAATAGGTAGATGTTATGAAGGAGGATGCGCTGAAATTTTGGAAATAAAAGGATTGTTAAGTCCCCTGGGCCAGATGGGATATACCCTAGATTACTATAGGAGGTGAGGGAAGAGATTGCTGTGCCTTTGGCAATGATCTTTGTATCCTCAGTGTCCGCTGGTGTAGTGCCAGATGACTGGAAGGTGGCAAATGTTATTCCCTGGTTAATGTAAGGGAATAGGGATAATCCTGGGAATTACAGACCCAGTCAGTCTTGTGTCTGTGGTGGGCAAAGTATTGGAGAGGACCCTGAAAGATAGGATTAATGATTACTTGGAAAACTATAGTTTGATTAGAGATAGTCAGCATGGCTTTGTGAGGGGCAAATCATTCATTATTGAAATCTTTTGAGGATGTGACAAAATACATCGATGAAGGTAGAGCAATGGATATGATGTACATGGAGTTTAGTAAGGCATTTGATAAGGTTCTCCATGTTAGACTCATTCAGAAATTAAGGAGGCATGGAAGACGGGTAAATTTGGCTGTCTGGATAAAGAATTGGCTGGCTCATAGAAAACAGATGTTGGTAGATGGAAAGTATTCCGCTTGGAGCTTGGTGACCAGTGATTTTCAGCAGGGATCTGTCCTGGCACCTCTGTTCTTTGTGATTTTTATAAATGACTTGGATGAGAAAGTAGAAGGGTGGATTAGTAAGTCTGCCGATGACACAAAGGTTGGAGGAGTTGTGGATAGTGTGGGCTGTTGTACATTGCAATGGAACATTGACAGGATGCAGAACTGGGCTGATAAGTGGCAGATGGAATTCAACCTGGAAAAAAGTCAAGTGATTCATTTTGGAAGGTCGAATTTAAATGCAGATTATAGGTTTAAAGGCAGGATACTTGGCAGTGTGGAGGAACAGAGGGATCTTGGGTATCAAGCCCATAGATGCCCCAAAGTTGCCATGCAAATTGATAGGATTGTTAAGAAGATGTATGGTATATTGGCTTTCATTAGCAGGGGAATTGAGTTTAAGAGTTGCGAGGTTATGCTGCAGCTCTACAGAGTCCTGGTTAGACCACCCCTAGTTGGAATATTGTGTTCAGTTCTGGTTGCCTCATTATAGGAAGGATGTTGAAGCTTTAGAGAGGGCGCAGAAGAGATTTATCAGGAGATGCTGCCTGGATTGGAGGGCATGCATTTTGAAGAAAGGTTGAGGGAGCTAGGGTTTCTCTCACTGAAGTGAAGAAGAATGAGAGTTGACTTGATAGAGGTGTACAAGACGATGAGAGGCATAGATGTCGTGAATAGTCGGAGACTTTTTCCCAGGGCAGAAATGGCTATCACAAGCGAGCATAATTTTAAGGTGATTGGTGGAAGGTTTAGGGGAGATGTCAGAGGTAGGTTCTTTACACGTGGATGCGTGGAATGCACTGCCAGCGGTGGGAGTATAGTCAAATACATTAGGGACTTTTCAGCAACTCTTGGATAGGCACATGGATGATAATAAAATGAAGGCTCCATAGGCTAGTTAGGATCTGTTGGAGTAGGAGAAAAGGTCAACACAACATTGAGGGTTGAAGAGCGAGTACTGTGCTGTACTACTGCTGATGGTGGAATTTGAATTCAAAAAATCTGGAATGAAGTCTGATGATGACCTTGAAACCATTGTTAGTTATCATAAAAACTATCTGGCTCACAAATGTCCTTTAGGGTGGTAAACCTGCTGTGCTTATTTGGCCTGGCTTACATGTGACTCCAGACCCATAACAATGTAGCTGACTCTTAACTGCCCTCTGAAATGGCCTACCAAGCCACTCAGTTGTTTCAACCATTTTAAGGTTGCAAAAATAGAAATGAAACCATACAGACAATCCAGCATCAACCAAGACACCAGAATTGATAATTGTACAATCAACTCTGTCAATCCTGCAAAACCTACCTTACCAACATCTGGGGCCAAGTGTCAAGATTTTCAGAGCTATCTCAGATATTAGTCAAAATACCAGCCTGACGTAGTCAGACTCCTGAGTCATAATTTACATACTATTGCTGAGTATGTCATGTCTCATCAGAAAGGTCAGATGAGCAGAGATGGTGGGACAGTGGGATAGAGTTGGAGGGGGTTGTCTTGGCAGTCTTAGAAATTGACTGCAGACCATGGCACAATGTCAAGCATGGGTAAGGAGACTTACTGATTACCACAGAAGCACATCCCATCCCATTCCAACTCCTCGGCTGATGAGTCTGTACTCCATGCTGAAAACAAATTCAAGGCAAGGGCACAGAATCCTCCCAAACTAATGGTATGGTGAGTCTACTTACATCAATGGACTGCAGTGGTTCAAGAAGGAAGCTCACCATCACCTCCACAAGGACATCTCGGCATGGACAATGGATTGTTCCAGCCAATGGTGCCAACATCTTTGAATGAATGTATAGATTAAAAAAAAGATGACAACTATTCTTTTCTTTATTCCTGAGGGCAGTGCCTTGCCCAATCAGAGTCAACCTGCCTCATTTAAAATTTGAATAAAGCTATCATTCAACAACTGAGAGTTAATTAGCTCAGTTGGCTAGTTTGTGATATAGAGAGATGCCAACAACATGCGTTCAATTTCTGTAATGGTTGAGGTTACCATAAAGGGCTGTCTTTATCAATCTCCCCCCTTGCCTGAGGCATGGTAGCCCTCAGGTTAAGTCATCACTACTTGTCTCTCTCGAAAGGGTGACTTTATCTTTATCTCATGATCATATTTTAACTGACCAATAATACAGCAGTCTTCAGTGTAAGGAAGCTTCAGAAAGAATGAAAGTATTAATTGCATGCAGTTGGAAGCAAATTAATATGGTGTTAGGAAAGGATTATGAAAATAAGCCTGCAGTGAATTGTTCTATTTATTATTTATATCAATGAGACTATTGGTTTGTGTTCTGTTATTCTCAAATAAACTAATTTTTTAACTGCTAGTAAATTGATTCTGTGTTATTTTCCCAGAAGAAAAAAGTTAGGATTTATTAGAATTATTCTATTCTACTGCAGTGATAGTGTTTAATTTTCAACATTTGAATATATGCTCCTGAAAATTGATCTGAATGTTAAACTTAATTTGAGCAGCATTTTACCATTGGAGAAGCCTCCTTTTAAATCAGGAGTTGCTCATTTCAACACACTTGTGAAAAAAATGCATACTTTTTGTTCAAAGTGGAACCTACATTGTGTTCATTAATGATGTTACACTCCATATGTGTCAAAAATGCTTGACTCACTGAAAATGCCTTAGCTTAACTTCACAATGACTCTGAAATCTGATAGCATTATGGAAAAATGTTTACAAGGAGGTCTAAGCAGAGAACTGTTTTGTTAGTCCACAATGAAATCAGCACAATAGCAAGAAAAATTCTTGGGTTTGAATATATAGAATCCAAATGGCTGGAAGTAAGAAATAACAAGGCACAGAAGAGCTGGGACAAGTAATCAATAGCTCCCTAACAGTAAGTATAATGTTAGACAGAGAACACATCTGGAGATAATGAAGGCATGTACAAATGGCAGTATATTAATCAAGAATAGCTTTATTCTTCATGAAGGTTGGGAAAATTAAACAGATTAGGTAACAATGAGGAGGCATGTATAGAATATTTTCAGGGCAATGCAACAAAACAAAAAATTGCAGATGCTGGAGATCTGAAACACAAACAGGAAGTGCTGGAGAAACTCGACAGCATCTGTAGGGTGAAAAACAGTTAACATTTCAAGTCCAGTGAAGCTTCATCAGTTTAGCAGAAAATATAATTTGAGGAACGGTTCCAATTATCTAAGAAAGTAATTCATGATTCACAGCAAAGATATATCCCAGCAAGGAAGAAGAAATCTACGAAACGGATAAATTAATCAGGCAAGTTAAGGATAGTATCACATTGAAAGAAAAAAAATGCAGTGTGGCAAGGTGAGTGTTAAACCAGAGAACTGGGAATCTATTAAAAGGCAACAAAATATAACCAAAACAAAACAGACAGAGAAAAGAAACTGTGAGGGCAAGCTACCAAGTAATATAAAAACAGACACTAAGAGCTTTTATATATATATGAATAGGAAGAGAAAAGCCAAAGTAAACATTAGCCCTCAGAATCAAAGCTGAGGAACTAATAATGGAGAAACAGGAAATGGTAGAGAAATTGAATAATTCTTTGCATCGCTCTTCAATGTAAAAAACACTAATTACTTTTGAAAATCTATTCCATATTCAAGGGGATCAAGATGGGGATAACAAACACCATAACTGGAGAAAACGTATTCAGGGAATTAATGGGGCTAAAGGCTAATGTGTCCCCTGGTCATGATCGGTCGCATCCTAGAATTTAAAGAAGTAGCTACATAAATAGTAGATGCTGTGCAAAAAATCTTAGTTTCTGGAAAAATCTCAGAGGATTGAAAAACTGCCAATTTTATTCAAAACCACAGAGATAAAAATTAACCACAGGCCTGTTAGCTTAACGTTTGTCATTGGAAAAATGTTAGAATCTGTTAAAAAGATTATAATTGCAGAACATTTAGAAATACATAACAATCAAATGGAATCAACATGGCGTCATGAATGGGAAATCATGGCTGACAACTTTAAGGTTCTTTTGAGGAGTTAACAAACATGATAGATAAGGGAATGCGTAAGTGTAGTATATTTGGACCACCAAAATTGTTAAATAAGGTAGTGCATGTAAGGCTCTTTAATAATAAGAGTCCATGATGTTGGGTATATTTGAGATTATAATAGCACAGATATTGGATTAACCAACTAATAGAAGACAGAGTTTTGATGAAGGAGCCATTTTCTGGATGACAATCTGTAACAAATAGTGTTACAGGGATCTGAACTGGGGCCACAACTGCTTATAATATATCAGAGAACAACTAGGTTTAGGGAAGTAAATATACTCTCACCAAGTCTGTGGATGACACAAACTGCTTATTGAATCCTGTTTGATTCATAGGATCTTGAGAGGTAAATGTAGAATGGTTGTTTCCCATTGCAGCAGAGTCTAGGACCAGAGAGCATAATCTCTGAGTTGGGGTCACCATTATTTTGAGATAAGGAGGAGTTTCTTCTCTCAGAGACTAGTGCATCTGTGAATCTTGAACTCAGAGTCAGAGTTAGTAGAGGCTGGGTTGTTAAGTATATTCAAAACTGAGATGGGCAGTTTTTTTGTCTGGAAACGAACAAGAGTTTTGGGGAAAAATGCAAGAGAGTGATGTTGAGGTCAGCTTTGAATAGTAGTATAGACTTGAATAGAAGAATGGACTACTTTTGCTCCTGTGTCTTATGATCTTAATTCAGTTGTTGCAATTAGTTTACTACTTGAACCAGCTCCCCAGAAAGGGCTAATCCATTAACTTCAAATATGAAGGTCTCATGAAACCTTTCTAGTAAGTAAGAAAACAAGAGATCCAATAACATCAGCAGAGAGAAACCAGTATTTTGGTTATGAGTACTTCCTCAAAAGTGGATAGTATTACAGATGGAACAACATTGCAAAATCCATATTAAGGGAAGATGACACTCCACCATAACATTGTTCCATACAATTTCAGAAAGTGTAACACTTTCCCATTCACCTCTTCCCTCCGCACTGTGTCCAAGGCCCCAAACACTCCTTCCAGGTGAAGGAGAGCTTTACTTGTACTTCTTTCAATTTAGTCCAATAGGTTCACTGCTTACAATCCAGTCTCATTTACAATGGTGAAACCAAACGCAAACCAGGTAATGGCTTTGCCAAACATCTCTTTTCTTTATGTAGAGATGACCCCCAACCTCCCAGTTGCTCGGTTTTCAATAAACCACCATATTCTCAAGCTAAGATGTGTGTCCTGGGCTTGCTGCAATATTCCAGCAAAGTAGAATGCAATCTTGAGGAATAACAAGGGGAAGGGTTTCTCTGCTCTAATGGAAAATGTTTGTGCATCTATCAGTAAATATCATCATCATTGGACTTAACAGGATCTGATATTCTCCTATGTCCAGTTTATGTCTCTCCCTCACTCTCCGTTAATTGAATATGTTGGTCCTCAGCATCAAGATTATTTATTCTAGAATCTAATTGGAAATCAAATGTCCAACACATCTTTCTTAGGGCATGTGTTCCTCAAGACAATGAACTTTCCATCAATTTCATGAATAGACACCAGTCAGCAGCCTCTCTAACTCCTTCATTTTGTTTCCTGAGCAGGTATCTCCAAAATGCTCACAAATTTGTGAGACGTACTAAGGCCCGTGAACATTAATTTTAATTCAATTTATTGTTTTTGCTTTGATGAAAGTATTATTAATCAGAGACAGTAATAGTATTGTTGCGAAATTACCATATTGTGAGTAACAATTAATGATCTCATATTGTTACATTTTCGAGCATTGCAGCATGCCTGTTTTTAAAGTAATAATGTTAAGTTAAAGCTGACTGTCAAGGAGTTATCTTCACAGGACAGCAAGCCTGGGAAATAAAGATTAACATTCTGTTGAGAAGTGAATCAATGTGGTTAAAAGACGGAAAGTTAATTTGAACATCTTATGGATTGCACATGTACTTGGCATTTCCTTTTTATGTCATGACTAGAGACCAGAAACATACCATGCAGAGAATCAAATCTGTGAGACTAAAAGGTACCATTATGTGTGTCTTAAATCATGAGATAGCTATTATATTCTGTGCGAAGAATAAGGGGGAATTATTGTGATTATTTGTTGATACTGTAGTTAACCATTCTACTCTGTCATTATTAGCAATACAGTAACTGACATGCCTGACTATGATGTCAGCTTAGCTACAGCATCAATTAATAACTTTAATTGCAATATTCTGTTCTGCTGCTTGAAACATTTTGTTTTTTCCCGGATACAGTAAAGATGAAAGTCTCCCATCATCCCCTCACTGCTAGATACAAAAGACCAATACAAAGCTAGATTGCAGAGTCTCAATCCCACTGCCAGTAGTCATAGATTAACAGCAAAATTTTGATGATAATTGGCCATCCCACCAAGAGACACTACAGAGTGGGAAGGGGCAAGTGAAATTTATTTTCACACTACGCCACAGAATTGAGTAGAGTAGCCACTATCTGTACTACTAGGGCAAAAAGGTAATTATATGCAAAACATGTTTCATGGACCACTTCAACCCACACATCCTTTTCAACTGGACTAAAAAAATCATTTCGCTTCCCTTTCTCAATTATTCTCAATTATTTAAAGATTTGCCAGACTTGAAAAAGCAACATTCTCCTTTAACTGATTTTAATGGTGTTGTATGTAGAAATCACTGTATATCATCTAGTTGACTTCTCCCTGTTTTGTAACAGTGAATGAAGGTGGTAGGCATCATTCACACTGCTTTGTGGGTGAGTGGGAAGAGGGACTGCTATGTGTCTTTAGGAGCTGGTTATGCTTTTTTCTTGTCTTTTGCTTACCAAAGGGCAGCACGGTGGCTCAGCGGTTAGCACTGTTGCCTCACAGTGCCAAGGACCTGGGTTCGATTCCTGCCCCCGTTCCCTCTCTGTGTGGAGTCTGCACGTTCTCCCTATGTCTGCCCGAGTTTCCTCTGGGTGCTCTGGTTTCCTCTCATAATCCAAGGATATGCAGGCTAGGTGAATTGGCCATGCTAAATTGCCCATAGTGTTTGGTGCATTAGTCAGGGGTAAATTAGGGTTGGGGAATGGACCTGGGTGGGTAATTCTTTGGAGGGTTGGTATGGACCTTTTGGCCCAAAGGGCCTGTTTCCAACTGTAGGGAATCTAACCTAATCAAACTATCTTTGGAGCCACCCACAATCTGAAACCTTTCCTGGTGAGGTTTGACCCTACAGATTAGTGAGGAGTGAAATTGAAACTAGATGTATATCAAATTGAATTAAACACAGGGCACAACACATTCAAATTTATTGCCAAACTATCGCTTTTTTGCCACAATTTTTTTACAAATTGTGATGTTAGTGAATTGTTATGATAAATGGTCAATTTTGCTGCAAATGACTTGAATTTGTATTTCAAATCGTGCACAGGCAGTGGCTACTCTGCTCAATTCAATAGAAGCTCTAAACAATGAAGTAGCGTGAAACAGATTTCATCAGACAATCCCAGCTGCAAGTCATATGACAATCTGAAGACAGTACAACCAAAACTCTTCAGAAAAAGAACAATAGTGTTTCCAATAGAGGTAGAGAGTACACTTTTTACAAGGAGGTCACATCAGTTCCAATGTAACATTAGTAACTTTGGCCTTCTTTTAGATCACTTGACTACGTTGGAAGCAGACAGGCCAGTTTCACAAGGAAATCTATCATGCGAGAAATTGAAAGTGAAGTTCAAAACCTCTAACTTTAAATGTGAGCTGAGACTGTATGTTGTACAGGGTAAGACACATATCAGATTCATTGCAAGTAATATCTTTAAAATGGAAGTTTCTAGATGGATCAATAGATCAGAAGTCTACTATAACTTGTAAAACTACTTTGGAACAGTGAGCATCTGCTGAGGAATTTCTCAAGTTGTTCAGTAGAGATAGGTAGTTATCCTTGGATGATTACTCAGATAGAACTGGTGTGCAAAGGTACAGGGCAAAAGCAAGATCTTGGCATTAGGTAATTGTGCTCCTTTGAAGAGCTGGTACAGGCACAATGAGCTGAAAAAGTCTCCTTCCGCAGCATAACAGTTTTGTCATTCTGGCATATCAAGGCAAGGATCATTGTGATAGATCATTCTAATCCAATCAGAGCAAAGCCATAAATGTCCTTTGTGCAATGAAATGGCAAGTAGACCAAGGATTAGTTACTGTTTCTAAAACACAGTGTCTTCATGAGAGTGAGAGACAGTGTATATTAGATATGGTCATGGTTCCAAAAAAGATGAGACAGTGACTGTAGCAATTCCAAGAATACCATTTATTCTGAGGAATATTGAATTCAAAACATTAACACTGTTTTTTCTCTCTCAGCAACTGTTGCCAGAACTGTTGAATTTCTCTAGCATTTTAGAATAGAATAGAAATTTGTTGTCATGTGCACTTCTATCTGAAAAATATAGTGTAATATTTTATCAGACACCCCATTACAGCACCTACATCAATAACAGAGTCATAGATAATAACAAAGATGAAGTAAAATTAAGACAAAATTCATCACAGTTCAGTTAACAGCCCTTGGGTCTGGGGAAAGCTGATTTAAGGAATGATGCAACACACTGAAGACAAGGCTGGGATAAGTCTACCAGGTCAGGCTACTGGAATAGGGCTCCAGAAACCTCTGCCGAAGAAGACCGCCATGCAGGGAGACCGCAACACAGGGAGAGTGACACACTGGGAGAGTGACACACTGGGAGACGGCCACAGAGGGAGAGTGACGCACTGGGAGAGTGACGCACTGGGAGAGTGACACACAGTAGAGTCTGGCACACTGGGAGAGTGGCACACTGGGAGAGTGGCACTCTGGGAGAGTTACACACAGGGAGACCGCCACACAGGGAGAGTGACACACAGGGAGAATTACACACAGGGACAGTGAGATATAAGGAGACTGACACACAGGGAGAGTGACACACTGGGAGAGTGACAATCAGGGAGAGTGACACACAGCAGGGACAGCCACACTGGGAGAGTGACACACGGGGATAGTGACACATGGGGAGAGTGACACACAGTGGGGACTGCCACACAGGGACAGTGACAGTCAGGGAGAGTGACAGTCAGGGAGAGTGACACACAGGGAGAGTGACACACAGTGGGGACTGCCACACAGGGACAGTGACAGACAGTGGAGAGTGACAGACAGTGGAGAGTGACACACAGGGAAAGTGACACACAGGGAGAGTGATACACAGTGGGGACTGCCACACAGGGAGAGTGACAGTCAGGGAGAGTGACACACAGAGAGAGTGAAATACAGTGGAAACTGCCACACAGGGAGAGTGACATACAGGGAGAGTGACACAGAGGGAGAATGACACACAGTGGGGACTGTCACAAAAGGAGAGTGACACACAGGGAGAGTGATACACAGTGGGGACTGACACACAGGGAGAGTGACACTGGGAGAGTGACACACAGGGAGAGTGACATGCAGGGAGGACTGGCACACTGGGAGAGTGGCACACAATAGGGACTGGCACACAGGAAGAGTAACATACAGGGCAACCGCGACACAGGGAGAGTGATGCACTGGTAGATTGACACACAGGGAGAGTGACAGTCAGGGAGAGTGACACACAGTGGGGATAGCCACACAGGGAGAGTGACACACAGGGAAAGTGACACACAGGGAGAGTGATACACAGTGGGGACTGCCACACAGGGAGAGTGACAGTCAGGGAGAGTGACACACAGAGAGAGTGAAATACAGTGGAAACTGCCACACAAGGAGAGTGACATACAGGGAGAGTGATACTCAGTGGGGACTGCCACAAAGGGAGAGTGACACACAGGGAGAGTGACACTGGGAGAGTGACACACAGGGAGAGTGACACTGGGAGAGTGACACACAGGGAGAGTGACATGCAGGGAGGACTGGCACACTGGGAGAGTGGCACACAATAGGGACTGGCACACAGGAAGAGTAACATACAGGGCGACCGCGACACAGGGAGAGTGATGCACTGGGAGAGTGACACACAGGGAGAGTGACAGTCAGGGAGAGTGACACACAGTGGGGATTGCCATACAGGGAGAGTGACTCACAGGGAGAGTGACAGTCAGGGAGAGTGACTCACAGGGAGAGTGCCACACAGTGGGGACTGCCACACAGGTAGAGTGACACATAGGGAGAGTGACGCACAGGGAGAGTGACGCACAGGGAGAGTGACGCACAGGGAGAGTGACACACTGGGAAAGTGACACACAGGGAGAGTGACGCACAGGGAGAGTGACACACAGGGGAGAGTGACACATTGGGAGAGTGACGCACAGGGAGAATGACACACAGTGGGGACTGCCATACAGGGAGAGTGACACACAGGGAGAGTGACACACAGGGTGAGTGACACACTGGGAGAGTGACACGCAGGGAGAGTGACACACTGGGAAAGTGACACACAGGGGAGAGTGACACATTGGGAGAGTGACGCACAGGGAGAATGACACACAGTGGGGACTGCCATACAGGGAGAGTGACACACAAGGAGAGTGACACACAGGGAGAGTGACACACTGGGAGAGTGACACGCAGGGAGAGTGACACACTGGGAAAGTGATGCAAAGGGAGAATGACACACAGTGGGGACTGCCACACAGGGAGAGTGACACACTGGGAGAGTGACACACAGGGAGAGTGACACACTGGGAAAGTGACGCACAGGGAGAGTGACACATTGGGAGAGTGACACACTGGGAAAGTGACGCACAGGGAGAGTGACACATTGGGAGAGTGACACACAGGGAGAATGACATACTGGGAGAGTGACACACAGGGAGAGTGACACATTGGGAGAGTGATGCAAAGGGAGAATCACAGACAGTAGGGACTGCCACACAGGGAGAATGACACACAGGGAGAATGACACATCGGGAGATGACACACTGGGAGAGTGACACACAGGGAGAATGACACATCGGGAGATGACACACTGGGAGAGTGACACACAGGGAGAGTGACACACAGGTAGAGTGACACACAGGTAGAGTGACACACAGGGAGAATGACACATTGGGAGAGTGACACATCGGGAGATGACACACTGGGAGAGTGACACACAGGGAGAGTGGCACACATTGGGGACTGCCACGCAGGGAGAGTGACACACAGGAAGAGTGACACACAGGAAGAGTGACACGCAGGAAGAGTGACACGCAGGAAGAGTGACATACAGGGAGAGTGACACACTGGGAGAATGACACATAGTGGGGACTGCCACATAGGTAATACTGATACAAAGGGAGACCAACACACTGAGTCAAGACTACCTTTCTCCTCCACCTGGACCCAAGTCTAGCTGCAGACCTGGAGACTCGGCCTAGCCTGCAGGTCTGGGCCAGGGTCATCAGCTTGTGACATTGATCTCGATTGCCGGGAGACCCTGGGCTAGAGTGGAGTTGTATTGGTGTTGCTGCCGCTGGTGCCCCTGCCAGAGGCTTAAAGGAAAACAAAATGAAAATGAAAGAAAGAAACATATCAGAAGTAAAATGAAGAGAAAGAAGAGAAAGAAAACCAATGGGAGCAGATGAATCTCGGGCTCAGCTCTTCCTCACCCGCTGCCATCGAGAAAGCATTCTGTTTTTGTTTCAGAATCCTAGCATCTGCAGTATTTTACTTTTATTACAAGAAATGTCATTAAGCTGATATTCAGTTCACTGATCGCTCTGACCATACATCATGAAGATGAGTAGATCTAGCATTTTGTCATCAAATGTTTTGTACATATGAAGACATTTTTATCTGCTTAAGGTTTTCTTTCTTGGGGGCCCTGCTCTTTTTTAAATATGACACGGTGGCCTAGTGGTTAGCACTGCTGCCTCACAGCATCAGGGACCCGGGTTCAGTTCTAGCCTTGGGCAACTATCTGTTGTGGAGTTTGCACATTCTCCCCACGTCTGCGTGGGTTTCCTCTGGGTAGTCCGGTTTCCTCCCACAGTCCAAAGATGTGCAGGTTAGGTGAATTGGCCATGCTAAATTGCCCATGGTGTTCAGGGATGAGGAGGTCAGGGGAAATGTAAAATAATGGGGTGAGGGAATGGCTCTGGGTAGAATACTCTTCTGTGGGTCAGTGTGGACTTGTTGGGCCAAATGGCATGTTTTCACACTGTAGGGAATCTATGACAGGTCTTAATTTCATGAGAACTTGCATTGCTATGGAATCATGCTTGTTTCACTCATTGGTTTCAACAAACACATTTGATTAATGATTCTAAATGGTCTACATTTCTTAGTTGCTTTCCCTTTCTTTCAAAGCCATCATCATTAACCCTCTAGAGTATGAGAATGGGAGTTAATAGTAGATAATAAGGAAATAGTGAATGAAATGAACAAATATTTTGCTTCTAGCTTCACTATAGCGGATATTAAAAATACTCTAATAATAGCTGTGAATCTGGAAGTGGAAGGGACCGAGCAATGTAATCAGATTACAATCACTAGGGAAGTTGTACTAAGCAAATGTTTGGAGCTGAAAAGTCTTCACGTCCAGATGGACTTCATCCTTAGGTCTTAAAACATGTAGTTGATGACCAAATGCATTTGTGTTAATTTTACAATATTCCCATTATTCAGGAAATGCCCCATCAGTTTGAAAAGTAGCAAATATATTCTGTCTATTTAAGAAGGAAGGCAGATAAATCAAATTGGATGTTTGTTATATGGGTGATATTAAAATCAATCTTAAAGAGATTGTAGATGCACAGTTAGAGAAACTCAAGATTAACAAGAAGAGACAACTTGACTTTGTCCACTTCCGTTCATTTCTTGCTGACTCCCAAGTTCTCACTTATCGTTCTTACAAATTCATGAAATCAGCTTCCACACTTCTGCTGTTAACACACAAGTTTTTTTCTTCATTACCAGTCCCACCACCACCCTCCATTTCTGCTCTGCTGTTGCCAGGCTACCTGCACGGCATCTGGGGTTAAACAAACCACAATTTCCTCCAGGAAACCAGGAGAAAATCTGAAATTATTGCCTTTGGCCTCCACTGCATGTTCTTACTGCCATTGCAAGAAGGGAAAATTGGACTTATTTGTTTTCTGACAGGAGTTGATTATTATTGTGTTTTTCAGAAGGAGAAATTATTACCATATATCTCCAATGACAAATAGGTATGAATAAGTCAATTATACAGCAATTCCTCAAGATTCATGCTGTTTGAATTTTGATTTGGAAAAGATGAATTTTTGTTTTATTGACGAGAAACCAAAGCAATGTCAGTTGTGATGTTACACTCGGGAAAGAAAACATCATCTAAATGTAGCAGCTTCAAATAAGTAAATCTCTTTAGGTTTCATTTTGAGCAAATAACACATTTTATAAAAAACTCCATAGTTATGTAAGCTTTTGTAAAGCTCACATCATCAAGTTCAGATGGTTTCTGTTCAGGTTTCAATAATAAGCTCTTTGAGGAGATGTCACAGTTGCTGTTACATATGTTTGACAAAGCTTGGACCAAAGAGCCCATTAAATGTGGCTTAAATTATAATGATACTGTTTTCAACTAACCTATGCACGTTTCCATCTATAGTTCACATCAACTGACAATAAAATATGTTGATTATTCAAAATAAGGTGCATCTAAAACACTACTGTAATTTCATAATTGTTAGTATTGATGTAACAAATATCGAGTTAAAATGTGTCTGTTTCACCTTTTGAAAACCTAGCCACACTAAAATAGAAACATGTTGCAGAAAAGTATGAAGTTCGAAAGAGAAATACTCTGAACTGTGTCAGCAGAATAAAGACCCTCAAGAGAGTACTTGCTGCAGACTTATCTTTCTCATTAATATGCAGTGCAAGAACCTAATGCAGCTAACAGGCATGGATAGAGACCATGAATATGGTTTTAGATTGTTCAGTGATTTATTTGCTTCTCACTTGCCTGTGCATTGTGTGGGTGCATATGGAGGTTGTTAAAATGCAGCATTGTGCAGCCATGCCCTTTCTCTTTCATATGTATTGGTAAACCAAAACTGTTCTGACACTGTAGCCCAGTTTTATATTCTGATGCGAATCAGCAACTTGTTTTAGTGATGAAGTATCTGGTGTTCTATTTTGTAAATTTTTGTTTGACAAGTATCTTTGAAAAACCCAAAGTAAGCTCACAGTGCAGAACACTGCAAAAATTGAGAAGATTTAAAGAATCAACAACCAGGATTCTTGGCCCAGAACAATGACTTGCGTTTCCAATAATCTGGATTTCCACAGACCTGACAGTCATTATTCCAGAGTTGATGAGAGTTACACATGGGAACACTGCAGAATTCCCATCGCAGAAGACTCTGAAGGAATTGCCCAGGGAATTAAAAATTCTGTTGGAAACCTCTGGAAGTATCCATTTAAGTCAGAGAGTTTGTGGGGTTCCAATTAGTCAGGAAATGTTAGACATTAAATTCATATTCTAACTCCTCTAGCCTACTTACACCTTCCAGACTCTGAGCTGACACCTCTGGGAACTGATACATGCGTCCCATTCCAGGCCCTCTCCTCGCTTCCCTCACTTCTCCCTGACCTGTGCTCTGAACGTAACGGCCCCTATGCCCTTTTCCACTGCTCTGAACCTGCTCCCCCTTTGCCTTGCTTTGGACTCACTCTTCCTTGCTCCACACTGGATCTGAGCCCTTCATCCTCCAGTCAATCTGAAGCTACTGTGCCCGATCCAGACCCTGTCTCCTCCCCAACTTGCTGTTTTTCTTTCGTATAATTGAATAGCCAACACAAAAATGCTTTATGCAATTCAGCCAGTCCATGCCGGCAATGCAGAAATGTTAACAGAAAGGTGGCAGATACGTAGGAATATAGAAACAGATGTAGGACAATTAGCTCATTGACCCTGCCCTGTTTTTCCACACCACTGCTGTTCATCACCTCAAGACTATCTTCTGCATTCTCCCCAAATCTATCGATTCCTGTCTTGAACTTGCTCCTTGATTGAGCTTCCATAGCCCTTTGGGGAAGAGAATTCCAAAGATTCACCATCCTTTGAGAGATGAAATTTCTCCTCATCTCAGCCTAAAATGCCTTATTCCTTATCCTGAGATGATGTCCTCTAATTCTAGAGTCACCAGCCAGGAGAAACATCCTATCTATATTCACCTAGTTAAAGAATTACTTAAGTTTTGATGAAATCACCTACCACTCTTCAAAACTTTAGAGGATATAGTTGCCTCAATCTATCCTCATTAATTAATCCCACCATCCCAGTGATTAATCAGATTAGCCTTATTTAAATCCCTCTATGGCAACTGTATCCTTGTTTAGATAAGGAAACCATAACTGTACACAATATTCCAGGTGAGGTCCCTTTAATACAATGCAGCAAGACACCTGTACTCAAATCCCCTTCAAATGGCAGAAGACTGTATGCCTTTCTAATTGCTTACTGCATTTGTATGTGTGTTTTTGGTGACTTAAGGACAAGGATGAGGATCTGAAATCTGAATACAGACTGAAATAACTAGTTGTGGTCGGGAACAACCTTTTAATACATGCTCTTACTAACATAGGCAGTAATAAAATGGCTTCTTAATGTAAACAATATGACAAAATGGCTTCTAGGCTGCAAATTGACAATTCTGCTTATAGCTGCATAAAATGGCTTTAAACCCTGCTAAAAGCTGAACTTACCACAGTCTGTCTCAACAAAGATTAGCAGACAATGTTTCCTTTACAGCATAGTAATAACTAGACTAGATAAGGCATTACTAGTCATCCTAACTAATCTTGAGAGATAGGAGTAGTTGAACGTTGGAAAACAAGGTTGGTTCCTAGGAAATATCTTTGTCTGAGTTGCTGCCAATAAAGTCATTTCATTAAAATTGATTGGTAATTGTTTGTGGTTATGCTTGTACTTCTCTCAAAAAAGTATAAAAGTATCTTTGTCTTAAGCCATGTGTGTAGTTTCTCTGAGGAACATGGAAGTGTTTAACTTCCATGCTATTGGACAACCTGTGCCCAGCTGAGATTGAATAAAGTGTGAAATCTTACAGAACCAGACCAAATTGCTAGTGTTTATTGACTGATTGCAGGATCGAGAGACTCCTCCCATGGGTAAAGATCTTCAAAAACACCCAGGTTAATTTGAGTAACTACACTTCCTACCCTCTGACGAGTTAAGAAATATACTAGCTTCCTGCTTTTTTTTGTACTAAAGCACATAACTTTGCACTTATTCACATTATATGCCATCTGTCATGCTTTAGACCATTCACTTAGCCTGTCCAATTCCATTCAAATCTTCTTTGCACTCTCTTCACAACTTACATCATTACCCAACAAATTTTAAAACATTACTATCAGTCCTCACATCCAAATCATTTACAAAGATTGGGAACATTTGCGAACTGAGCACTAGCCCTTTCAGTTCCACCCTCCATCACCTGCTGACCATGATAAAAGCCTGCCATCCTGAAAATAATCCATTTACTCCCTCTTCTTGCTTTATATCGTTTAACCAATTCTTCTTCTGTATGAGTATATACTGCAAATTGCATATACTCTAATTTTATTTGCTAACCTCCTGCATGGGACCTTATAAAAACCTTCTGAATATCTAAATACATAACATCCCATTGTTTTTCGTTTGTCAATGTTACAAGTAACATCATCAGAAAACTCCAAAAACTTTGTTTAACATAATTTCCTTTTCGTGATTCCATGCTGACACTGCCTAATTAAACCATTCTATTGTAAACTGCTTGATTATCCTTTCCTTTATCATAGATTGCAATGTTTTCCCCGCAATGGATGTCAAGTCAGCAGGTCTACAGTTCTCTACACTCCCTCCTTCTCTCTTCCTAAATATTGGGGTTATGCTGTAGTGAGCATTCAGAATCCTGAAAGATAACTATCAATGAATCCATTCTTTTTATTGCCACTTCCTTCATCACCCTGGAATGAAGCTCACCAAGTCCAAGAGAGTTATCAATGCTCAATCCAGCTTATTTTTCCATGTTCTACCCTCTTTGTTAATTAATATTACATGTATTATTAAATGTTAATATTAAATATTCATTTCAGCTCTTCAGTTACACATATTCCTTGACCACTTAATATTTTCTATATCTTCTTCCATGATGACTGATAAAAAGCAACAATTTACTTTCCTCATCATGTCCCTGTTCTCCTTTATATGTCTCTCGTTCCCAACTGTAACGGGCTCTCATTTCTGCTTACTAATCCTCCTCACATATTTCAATAGAAGTGTTTACAGTTTGTCTTTACATTTCTCGTTAGCTTACATTCATTTTCTCTTTTTCCAACCTTTATCAGTTTCTGGCCATCCTTTGCTGAGTCATAAATTGCTCCCAATCCATTAGGCTTAATATTATTTCTGGCATTCTAATAAGTCACTTCCTTTGATCTCATGCAATATTTAACTTCTTTCATTAAACATGTTTATTCACTTCAAGTACATGTGCCTCAGAGGAATGTATATCTGTTATAGATCTTGTACCTATTTCTTTAAGTACTAACCATGCCTATCTACTCTCAAATCCTTTAGTGTACTTTTCCAATTTATAATAGCTAACTTGTCCCTCAAACCATCTTAATTTCCTTTACTCTGATATAAGGCCCTAGTTTCAGAATGAACTATGTTGTATTCAAGCTTCATATAATATTCTATGGTGCTAAGGTCAATATTTCCCAAGGGCTCATTTACAGCAAGGTCTTTAATTAGCCTATTCTCATTGAACACAATCAAATATAAAATCTCTACTTGGATTCTCAATATACGGTTGTCGAAACTCATCTTGTATACACTTCAGGAGCTCATTCATCACAGCATTGGAATCATGCAGGAGACTCTTTGGCCCAACCAAAAATACCCCCACTAGCCTCACCTTTCCAGACCAGGCTCATAGCTGTGAATGTTATGACACTTCCAGTGTTTTTAAAACATTGTGAGATTTCCCGCCTAACCCCTGTATCATTGACAGCCATGACTGAAGTGCTGGAGGACAGGAAGGCGGCTAATGTTTTTACATTATTTGTAATATGGCTGCAAGGAAAACCCAGGGAACCACAGACCAGTGAGTTTGATGTCAAGGATGGGTGAGTGTTTGTAGAAGATTCTGAGAGGCAGGATTTACATGCATTTGGAAAGGCAAGGACTGATGAGGGATATTCAGCACGGCTTTGTGTCTGGGAATAAGGGACCTAGCATTGATCCCTGGAGTACACCACTGCACACTGGGCTCTAGTCACACAAATAACCTTCTACCATCACTCTGTTTCCTCTCAGTAAGCCAACTTTGGATCTATCTTGCCAAGGTAGCCTGGATCCTGTGAGCTTTAAATTTCTTTATCAGTTTTCCATGTAGTTCCCATTATCAAAGATCTTGCCCACATCCATATAAACAACATTAGCTTCCATGGCCTCATCTAAACACTTGGTCACATTCTCAATAAATTTCACCAGATTTGTTAGGCATGACCTCTCTCTGACAAATCCACGCTAACTATCCATTAACAAACCTTTGAGGAGAAAGTGAGGTCTGCAGATGCTGGAGATCAGAGCTGGAAATGTGTTGCTGGAAAAGCGCAGCAGGTCAGGCAGCATCCAGGGAACATGAGAATCGACGTTTTGGGCATAAGCCTGAAGAAGGGCTTATGCCCGAAACGTCGATTCTCCTGTTCCCTGGATGCTGCCTGACCTGCTGCGCTTTTCCAGCAACACATTTCCAGCATTAACAAACCTTGCCTCTCTAAATGGAGATTAATTTTCTCCTTCAAAATTTTCTCCAAAAGTGTCCCAGCCATTGATGTTCAAATCACTGGTCTAACGTTCCCTGGTTTATCTCTATCACCCTTCTTGTAAAATGGAATTACATTCACTGTCCTCTGACACTTACCCTGTGGCCAGAAATGGTCTGTGGCCAAGACCCCTGTAATTTATTTTCTCATCTCCAGCAGTAGCCTGAGATACAACTAACCCAGACCTGAGATTTGTCCATTTTTAAACGTGCCAAAACCTCCAATACCGCCTCACTTCTCATATCAACCTGCTCAAGAAATTCACAGTCCATCTTCTCCAAGTCTGTGCTTGCACACCCTCCATCTTCTAAGTAACGACAGATGTAAAGTACTCATTTCATACTCTAGCAACATCCTTCTGTGTCATGCATAAATTGCCCCTTTGGTTCTAATGGGTCTAATGCTTTCTCTCGTTATTCTCTTCCCATGATATACTTTTGGAATATCTTGGGATTCTCCCTAATCTTGCCTATTAGTGTTTTATCATGTCCTTCCTTTGTCTCCTAGTTGCTTTCTTGAGTAACCCCCCCCCCCCCCCCCCCACTCCCCCAGCACTGTCTATACTCTTCAAGGGCCTCTGTTGTTTTGCTTTTTTTTCACCTGTTATACATCTCTCTTTTCCTTTAAATTCAGTCCTGAATATTCCTAGACATCCAGGGTTCTCTGGGTTTGTATGGGGTCATTAGTGCTGACTTAGTTAATCAAATTAATATGTAAATTGAAGTCAGCCATTATTGCCTATTAACAATGTTATATGCATCTCTAATTTCCTGACTTACATTGTGGCCAACATTAGTATTGTAGTTTGATGTTATTTAAACAATTGCCACTAATTTCTTAGCTCCAACCAAACTTATTCTACATCTTCAATTTCTGATCAAGGATTCTGTCTTGTAAATGTTTTGAAGTCATTTCCCTATGAAGAGTGCAACTCCACCTCCTTTTCCTTTTTGTCCATCCCTCTTAAATGTAGGGTATTTCAGCATATTAAGTTCCGGTCTTGATCACCTCATATCTTTGTCTCTGTAATGACAATTAAGGCATATGCATTCATCTCAACTTTAAATTATCAAATGTTTTGTGAATACCACATATATACAGTTACAATGCATTGATTTTAGCCTTTTTAACATTTTTTATTCATTTTAATTCTATTTGATATCAGTTATTTCTTTTCGATACTTTTTATTTTACATGCTACTCTTCTCTTATTACTTTTTAGGAGAAAGTGAGGACTGCAGATGCTGGAGATCAGAGCTGAAAAATGTGTTGCTGGAAAAGCGCAGCAGGTCAGGCAGCATCCAAGGAGCAGGAGAATCAACGTTTCGGGCATAAGCCCTTCTTCAGGATTCCTGAAGAAGGGCTTATGCTTCTCTTATTACTTTTTCTTTGTTTAAATCTGAGCTGTCATTTAGGTTCTCTTGCTGCATTGACCTTTTGTAAACCCTCCCCAGCACTATTCAAAAATTTCCCTGCAAAGATGTCTGTTCTCGTCCTGTCAAGATATGCCTGTCCATCTTGTATGATTCCCTCCTGTCCCAAAACCAATAGCATGTCTCTGAAATCTGATCTCCCTCTCCTAGTCTTATTTCCCAATCACTCAATTCTCCTGTTTTTATGGTGTGGGACTGGCAGTAATCCTGAGGTCCTGCTTTTCAATCTCCTTCTAGCTCTCTGAAATCTGCTTTCAGCACCTCTGCCACCTATCTATCTAATTCATTGGTACCAACAGCATCTGGTGTTTAGGACCGCAGAAGTAGCTGTCTGCTCCACTGCCTAAAGAATCTCCTATCAGTACTCCTCTTCTGCTCCCCGTCCTCCCACTAGAATATGGTTTTATTCATTTCAGGCAGCTGGAAATGTAATTGCTAGGATTAGGCAAAAATGATTAATGACACAGGAGAGACAAGTATTGTAAAAATGAAGAATCAGGAGTCTGGAGTGCTGAGTTCCAAAGAAGATGATAAAAGCAGTGAAGGATAGGGTGGGATTTAAACATCAGTATTTTTAACAAGTTAGGTATTAAGGGAATAAAGTTCCTTCTGAGCACAGAAGTCACAACATTACAACACTTGACAGTGGTGTATTTGCTGCTATGTGTGTGGATGAGAAATCGTTGGAATCTGGAAAAGTGAACAAGTAGGAAGAACTGTGCTGGCCTCTCTGACAATAGGATACACTGAAGTTCTTGGCCATGTTGAGTAATGCATCTGTCACTTTCTTGATGACATGCTTGTACATCAAGACTGCTCAACTGTTCAGAGTTTCCCAATTCAAGCATAGAAAGAGCCCAGTGCATAAATAATGATAAAGATGGTTATTGGCAATTTCAAAACTCTCTGAAACCTGTGTTACATGCTTTTGCAGTTGTAATCTGGAAGAAGATAACACAGTTCCAATGTTTTTCATGGCTGAACCTTCGCCTCCTTAGGAATGATTTGGAGAAAAATGAGGCTGGTCTAATTAGTAAGTTTGCAGAGGATACAAATGATTGGTGGATTATCCTCAAAGATAGTGAGGAGGATTGCCAGAGAATACAGCAGGATATTGATCAGTTGGAGGAACAGGCAGAAAAATGGCAGACGGAGTTTAATCCAGACAAATGTGAAGTAATGCTTTTGGAAGGTCAAGTATGGGTGGAAATTATACAGTGAATGGCTGAACCCTTCGGAGTTTTGAGATGCAGAGAGATCTGGAAGTGCAGGCCCACAGATCACTGAAGGTGGCAGAGTAGGTAGGTAGGGTAGTAAAAAGATTCTATGGCATGCTTGCCTTCATTAGCAGGGGCATTGATTGGAAGGATAGATAAGTTGTAGCTTTATAGGAATTTAGTTAGGCCACACTTGGAATATTACATACAGTTCTGCTCACCACACTACCAGAAAGAAGTTGATGCTTTTGAGAGGGTACAGAAAAGGGTTACTAGGATGTTCCCTGGTATGGGAATATTAGCTATGAAGAAAGGTTGGATAGACTGGGTTTGCTTTCACTGGAACACAGGAGTTTGAATGGTGACCTGATAGAAGCTTATAAGATTGTGGATAGAGTGGAAAGTATGAGGCTTCTTCCCATGGCTGAAGGGTCAATTACAAGGGGGGACAAGTTCAAGGTCTTGTGGGTGTGGTGGCAAAATTTAAAAGAGATGCGTGAGGCAAGCTTTTTACAACAAGGGTGGTGAGTGTCTGGAACGCGCTGCCAGAGGACGTGGTGGAAGCAGACACAATGACAGCCTTCAGGAAGCACCTGTATGAATACATGACTAGGAATGGAATAGAGAGATACGGATCCTATAAGTGAAGACAGTTTTAGTATGGAAGGGCAAAATGGCAGCATAGGTTTGGAGGGCCGAAGGGCCAATTTCTGTGCTGTATTGTTCTTTGTTCTGAATATTTATGTCTTTACTAGCAGATAGCAGTGGATAAGAACAGAACTTCACCTTCTTGGCTATCTAAAATGGCAGAGCTTTCTCACTCTTGCAAGTTCTCTTTTGCCAAGTCCAGTGCTAGTGGAGCACAAGGTGCAATTGTCATGGAATGCAAAAAACCAGAATATAAAATGAAAATTTGTACCAGCTCAGATTTAAGTAGAGGCTGTCATTCTGCACTGCAATAAAGTCAACTTTATTTAAGTGAAATAAATTTATTAAATGAGTAACGCAGCCATATGGCATTAATGGACACATTGCTCTTAAGTGCTTAATCTGCCATCATAATTGGTCATTTACACATATTGAAGATGTTAGAAGTCAACTTAAAAGTTCTTCCCACAGCAATTCTAATACAGGGAAATGAATTCTAAGTGAGTCCTTTACCACAGTCTCAACAAGGCTGATAATGATCTTATATTTCCCATCAGCATAAGTATTAACTGTTACTGTTACTGCAACTTCCAGGTTGCAGCAGCATTTTTCAAAGATAAAGGCAATCATTTAATCTAGTTAAAATATCCAATCATCTCTTTTCTTTACTTTAAAATAGTTATTTTTCTTTAACAAATTTAATAGCCCTGTGTCACTTGAAATGTTATGAATTTCAATTTTCTAATTCCAGGCAATTTCTGTTCAGTACATTTTAAGTTTTTTTTAAGAAAGCTGTAAAGTTTTTGATATGTCAAACCTTTTCAACATGTTCAGGGGTTCTAATAAATTGATAGGTAAGCCCTTTAATAATTTCGTAACTTTTATTAAATCCCCACAAGTGAATAAATTGTTGTCATTATTAGCTATATCACAGTTACTGTAAAGACCAATAACTTTAAAAAATAATGTATTTTCCAAACCAACAATGAAAATTAAACAATGGAGAAGATTTTACTTTTCAAATGTTTTTATTGTAACAAACAGACACATTGAAATCAACATAGATCAAGCATTATCAGTCAACTGACACATGCAAAGGAATAAGTAAGCTTTGTATTCACTAATAGCAAAAATATGTCTTAAGAAACACTTTTGATGCAACATCAGACTTCTGAACAATAAGCAGGGCTCCAGGAATAAGACCACAGTTACTCCTAGCTCACCAGTGGATGTTCACTTCTACCTGCCATGCTAAGTTCAAACTTCCAGTGTTCTTTGACCATCATTTCACTCAGCATGGGTTTTCCCAAATAAGATTTCAACCAACATCTCTTTCTTTTGAACAGAAACCAAACCCGTACCAGCACTCTTGCTAGAAATTAACCCAAAATAATTCACTTTGTTTGCCACAGTAGTACTTTGTTTATTTTTACATCTCAGACAGCAGCTTTCTGTTTTATGGGAGATGCTGTGAAAAGATTTAACACTGGATTTCTGTCTCTGAGGCAATTCGATAATTTATGCTTTGTCTCTGAGCAAAGGTGTTTATCTGGTATTTTCTTTTTTATTTACAGCTAAAAATATGTTTCAAAACATTACCACCTTGTAAAGCTCACCATTCATAGCAACAAAACACTTCCTTTTAACAGAGTAAAGAATGATCGGAGGTAAGATTGATCGTAGGGATCAACAGCAAGGTGTATCTGACATGCAGCGTGTAAGAAATGTAAAAGTACTTCCCAAGATAGGGATGAAGTATAACAGCCTTGGACTTGAGCATTTTAAAGCTCAGAAGCGTGGATGTGAATATAAATGCTTGGCATAAGCAAAGAAGTAGAACTTTTGAGAGTTGTTCAGATGAATTAGAGGTGATGTTATTAAAAATTACAAGATTCTGAGGCGCTTAAAGTTAGGTGTTGAGAAGATGATTCCACTGATGGGAAAATCTCAAACTTGGGGATGTATTTAAAGATAACTGAGATACAAAAGAATTTCTTCTCCCAAAGGATAGTGAAGGTCTGGATTCATACTCCACTCTTGCTGTGGAGGCTAGATCACTGGAAGCATTTAAAAATAGGTGTTTTTTTTTAATACTGAGGAGTTGCAAACCATGAGTAGCTAGCAAGAAAGAAGAGTTAAGGTCTGATGTAAATCAGTCATGGTTTTATAAAATGGCAAGACAGACTTGAGAGACTAACTGGCCTACTCCTGCTCCTATTACTTATGTTCTTAAGACGGGTATGAGTGAATACACATTGTTTATATCTTTTAAGTCTATTTTGGTCAGGTAACAGCCTCCTGGATTAGAATCAGGATGCGGGGAAGCAGAGAAAGGCTGGTTCCATGCCTGAGGACCCTAACTGCTGATCATAGGTGGCCACGGATAAATATTGTGCCAAGTGAAACTGGTCGAGTTGTGCTTAAGTTTTCTGGGAGTTCATCCCAGATGTTTTACAAACCTATTGTCTTCACCCTAACACCCCCAATTTCACCTTCATACTGCAAGCGGGCATCAGAGCCTCTCTGCTTTTGCCACAGGACTATGCCTACATCAGGAAACTATAAGAATTCATTTTGTGTTTTAAACAGCAGTCGCAGCTTTAAACCCACAGAACTCAGCAGCTGCCGATCCGCCCACATGACCGGGAGATAGGAGACAGAGGACAGATAAAATCCACACTAGACCAACACTACCCATGACTCATAGACCAAAACTCCGGAATTAATTAATATGGAAACCCATCTCCTAATCACATCAAGAGACTGATATCAGACCAATACACACCAACACCCCAAGGGAACAAAGGGGGGTGCTAGCCCCTGCCCTCACAGAGAGAGACAAGCAGATAATACCCAGACCCGTTTTACATAAACCAATTAGCACCCTATTGTCCGTGCCCTGCAACTCTCCTGGGATGGCAGGAAACATTCTATTTGCACCTACTCCAGTGATGATGGGGAACTATCATCCCATTCATCCTCAAATTCCACACATCCTGACAACTAAAAGTATATAAAATGTAGCTGCGCACGGGAACAGCAGAGCAGCCGAGATTCGGACCTCGGTTGGTCTCCGCCGGCATTACTGTAGCAATAAACGTTACCGATTGTTGAACCGCACTCTGGGCTCGGACTGATATCATTTCATCTGCGCTAACAATTGGTCCTGGTTAACGACGGCTGCTGGATCCCTGCGATGGCACTGGGTGAGTATCTTTACTCTTTTACTTCTCGTGTAGAAGTCTCCCAGTGCCCCGCAAGGGACTTCACTGCCGGCCGTTATCTGAACCTGTGAACAGAGTGAGTCTGGCAGTCGTGTAACGGTAGAGTACTCTTTAAAAGTGTGTGTGTGTGTGTGTGTGTGTGTGTGAGTGATTCTTCGCGGGTGGGCGATTGGGGTCACGGAACACTAGTAAAAGTGTGCGTGATTATTATTATTGTCGTTTATTGTCAATGTGCTACTGTGACTGACGGACTATCCTTGGACTGACGACTTTAGGTACGAGACCCCGACAGATTGACCCCCCTGTTTAAAAACCAACCAAACAAGCCTTCCTGGTTGACCTCTGCAGTGGGAGTTAGGGGACCCCATTGTACGTTGAGCCCAGTTTTTGCGCCTTCCTTGCGTACGTGGTAGAGTCTGGGAGGTCTACGCGCGCTACAAGAAGGGAAGTCCTCCAAACCAGCCCGAGACATGGGGCCTTTGGGCCAACCGGCGGTTATGCGCTCTGCCCATTGACCTCGCGGTCCCGAGGTATTGGCCTCTGTAGGATCAGGCGCTGTTAAGTCTGACTTCACGCCCCCCCGCCTTGCACTCAGGCCCCTGGTTCACGCCCAGTGTTTGTGGGGTACACACGGCCGCTGAACGTCAGGCGGTGAGAGAGAGACTCACGGAAACCCAGGGTTGCACGCTCGGGAATCGACACGCTGTAACTATCCCCCCCCCCCCCCTTCCCAGGTTGACCCGCGGGGCTAGGGTTTGACTTACAGGGAGTGGGCTCCCCGACTGGGAGATTAATAAGCCAGTGCCAGCAACATCCCTTAGCACACCTGCTAGCTTTACTTTAAAGTAGCTTCTGTTAAGTTACACCCGCTGCGCCCCTACCATGGGTGGGAGCGCGGCCGAAGACCTAGATTGGGGGCCAGAGGGTTCCCTTACCCGTTTTATAGCCGACAAGAATAAGACACTTATTAAGGCTATGCTTCATTTCAATCCTGATGAGTGCAAGCCAAAAAGCTTCAACCTCATGTCTCTTTTTAGACATGTTTTAAGTTCAGTACTACCAAACAATTATTTTTACAAGATGGTTACGTTTTGGGGCTGTCAGTAAATTAGGGTAACATAAAGGCAGATTTGAATTTCACCGACTTCAAACTGGATTGTTAAGATTAGAGGTGTCCCTTCGTTGTTTTCGTGGGAAGGTATTCACACTTGTAGACAATGGTAGATTGTGTTAAAAGTGAATAGACTGTTAGTCTCCAAGTCTCAGGTATTGAGAATGCCAGACTATAATTTTTTTTGCTTTAAATTAGTTACTTGAGTCCAATAGTTGGAAACTAAAGGTTAGCTAATGAACATTTCTATCTGGCTGGATACAAGAAGACATCCCAGAAGTTCACAAGTTAATCTGCCAGAATCGCAGAGGAAGCCAAATAGCAAAGTTAACAAGAACAAATTTCTATGTTTACCTTGAGGGAATGCAGATGGAACCTCAGGCTCAAATTGGAAAGGCCAAATTTTTAAGGATTTAAAATGAGGCTGCAAGATTTGCTTAACTTGAGCTGGGGAGATAATGTCCAGGAAGCTGTTGGAAAGGAAGACTATTAGCAAAAATATGACAGAACAATTAGAATTTGAGCATGAATTCCACATTGATTAGACCCAAATACTCCATACAATGAAGGTGATGATTTAATTGGATTGTTTAAGATAACTAAAAGAGTTGAAAGGGCAGACAGAGAGAAACGATTTCCTCTGGCAGGAGAATCAAGAGCAAGACTGTGTAAAATTAAAGCCAGACAGCAAAAGGATAATGTCAGGAAGCATTTCTTCACACAAAGAGTAGAAGAAACCCTAACCTTTCACTTTGTAAAAAGCCTTGGACCCTGCAGGTCCAAGGCAAAAGATGGAAAATTATAGGCCAATCAGCTTAACCTCGGTTGTTGGTAAAATTCTAGAATCCATCATTAAGGATGAGGTTTCTAAATTCTTGGAAGAGCAGAGTCTGATTAGAACAAGTCAACATGGATTTAGTAAAGGGAGGTCATGCCTGACAAGCCCCCCCGGTGGCTGGGACCGCACGAAATCATCCTCACCAGCGACACGTGTGCCTGTGTCGACATGAAGGGAAAGGGCAGGTGGAAACACTGGTCCCAGCTTAAACCCTACCCTTAAGCCCCCGACCGGACAGACTCCGCCCCCCCTTTTTGACTTGACTCTAACCGCCCCTCTTTCTCCTTACAGTGCAACAGGGGGAACCGGTTCCAGGGAGACCTGCTCCTACACACACTAACCCTACATCCTTGGTAAGGGTGCCTCTCTCCCTCTCTTCCCACAGATCATGCTTCACCGGTGCACCGCTCTCCTCCCTGCTCTCCTCTTCGCCCTACGACTAGTGCCTTCCTTCCCCGAAATATATGACAACTTCTACCGCCACGGTGTTGCCTTCAACGCGTCCGACGCCATCTGTATTCCTGCAAGGGACAAGCCCGATGTGATCGACGCGTTCTACAACGCCTGGCTGGAGGTCCTCCCGGGCGTACAGACACTCTGTTTATTCTGCATGTCGGAGCACGACCCGCGGCCGACCTGCCTCCGGCGTGCTGAGGTGATGGACTTGGGGGATTGCATGTTCGGGACAATGTGTGCCATGCCAGAGGACCTCTCCTCTGCCCCGGCCTTTGATGCCTTTACTGTACGGGATCTGTCTGTTTGCGGATATTACGAGCCTACTAATGCCGCGGTAGTCTCTTTGTATTTGTGCTTTCCACCCGCCCCGACCACACCACCCCCGACCACGACTCCCGAGATATTGCTATGCCCCTCTCTGGGACCGGGGCCCACGGGGGGACTGGTATTGTGGGATGAGGGAGAGGCCCTTTATGGCAACGTCCGACATGAGGTCGTGCCTGTGCTGGTCAATATATTGGGCATCCGGGTACCGGACTATTGCACAGCACAGGTACGCAACCTATACGCCATGATGGGGAAGGAGATTATAGAGAGGGCCATAGATGCCATGGGGGCAACCCACTACTGAATTGACATACATAACACGCGCACACAACGACACAGGCGGGACATAGTCAACGATGCTCTCACAGGACTCAACACGGGAACATCCGTAGTAAACTCCCTAGACATCCAGGGCCTTAACGAAAAGCTCGAGCAACTAAAAGGGGTAATGAGGGACCTGCTACAGAGGTCTCTCACAAATCAGGCAGACCAGGCACGCCTGGGGGAAGAGGGAGCATACACCCAGCTCGACGGCATTGCAGTCCTGGAGACACACGCCCACACCATTAACCCCCTTATAGACTGGGCCATGTGTATGGCCTGTGGATGGTAGCCCAGATCCGGCATAATCTTGACCAGGTCCAAAGGGGGGAGGTGCCCGACTGGATCGACAGTGCCAAACTGGCTTCACTCGCAGGGCGCTCCGGGCCGCTCGACAACCGGACTCTGAAGGGTATGACCAGAGTATACCCAGTGATGCCCGACTTTGAGGTCAGTGAGGCGACAGGAGTTGGGATTGTCCTCCTGATCCCCGTGGTCACCCCAGAGTCGGGGCCGTTTCCCCTGTTTCACATTGAGAACATCGGAGTCATACGGGAAAACACTTCCCTCAAATATCGATTAGCTCACCACACAGACATATCTCGAAACGGCGCTGTGTACAGGGTGCCGCTTACAGGCTGCAAGCAGCGGGGGGCAATTACCATCTGCCCTCACCCCTTATGAAGGAGTGAAACAGCGGACTGCGGGTTCAACCGGACACAGGGCTGCACCCTTGAAATCGAACCCACAGGCCCCCACTTCACTAGGGTGGGATATGGTGGGGGGGGGACGATATTGTGTCTCCACTCTTGAAACCTCATTTTGGTATAACGGACTGCAGTGCCCGATTCCCCAGCACGAGTTCTGCTTCACCCCCAGGCTCCCAGTCACGGTTGGGCAAGCTCACATCTCAGAGGTCCGACGACGGAACCCCGAGTCCATACAAACTACTGATAAATTCAGGGAGACCCTCAGGGAATATCAGGAGCCTGAACAAGCCCCCATCCCACATTTGGCTGAGGTCTTACAGGAGCTTAGGACCCGGGTAGGACACTCAGTGAAATTGTATCACCAGTTGCAGTCGCATGTAAAGGACCTGGAGGAGGACACAGACACAGCTCTGCAGTCCCAGGGGTGGGCACAGAGGGAGTGGAATTGGGGTCTGAACGTAACCATCCATCCCTGGATCCGAATCATCTCGCACACCATTGTAGGCATACAGTTACTGCTGGCTCTGGCCTGGCTCCTGCTGGCATGTCATTCATGCCGCCAGCACAAGAAACGAAAGGCCAGGAAGACCATACTCCACGCCATCGACTCCTGGCGGGCGATCAGGCACGTGAGCTCACAGGGTTCAAGTTAATGTGACCATCTCCCGGGACTATCCAAAGGCCCCATGACTGCAGCATGACGGCCGGCGGAATGTACCGGGCGAGGAACCGACTTTTAAAATATCGGCATCCCGGGTGTGGACGTGTCCAACCCCTTGCCGAAAGGGGGGACTGCAAGCGGGCTTCAGAGCCGCCCTGCTTTTGCCACGGGACTATACCTACATCAGGAAACTATAAGAATTCATTTTGTGTTTTAAACAGCAGTCGCAGCTTTAAACCCACAGAACTCAGCAGCTGCCGGTCCGCCCACGTGACCGGGAGATAGGAGACAGAGGACGAATCAAATCCACACGAGACCAACGCTACCCATGACTCATAGACCAAAACTCCGGAATTAATTAATATGGAAACCCATCTCCTTATCACATCAAGAGACTGATATCAGACCAATACACACCAACACCCCAAGGGAACAAAGGGAGGTGCTAGCCCCTGCCCTCACAGAGAGAGACAAGCAGATAATACCCAGACCCGTTTTACATAAACCAATTAGCACCCTATTGTGCGTGCCCTGCAACTCTCCTGGGATGGCAGGAAACATTCTATTTGCACCTACTCCAGTGATGATGGGGAACTATCATCCCATTCATTCTCAAATTCCACACATCCTGACAACTAAAGTATATAATATGTAGCTGCGCGCGGGAACAGCAGAGCAGCTGAGATTCGGACCTCGGTTGGTCTCCGCCGGCATTACTGTAGCAATAAACGTTACCGATTGTTGAACCGCACTCTGGGCTCGGACTGATATCATTTCATCCACGCTAACAATACCAACACACATTCCCACCTACAGCCCATCCTCTTCTTATCCTTCATGAGCCATTTCATAACCTCCCACTTCCTCAATCCTCCATGACTCCTCAGGCTCCATTGCACATTGATAGTTACACATCCAGTATCTGGCACGGGCAGACCTCAGGACCTACATAGAAATGAAAATGCACATATTTATATACACTTGATAATGAGAATACCTCTGTTCATGAAACCCATTCAAAGCTTTTCCTCAAGTCTTCAACCAATTGGAAATCCCCTGGGATCTAATGAGCCCTAGAATATTGTGACTAAAGTTTCCACTACTTCTGCAGCTACTTTCTTTAAAAGCCTTGTATGCAGAGCATCAGGTCCTGGTGATTGTCTGTTTCAGTCCTATTTATCAAATATTTTTACCTCATATTAGAGAATATTACAAGACTATTCCTCCTTTTAATACTTTGATTACTGACCCAGCCTACTTGCTTTGTAGATCATTTTTAAATCAATGTCCTTTTGCTCTTGGTCTTGTTTTTTGTACAAGAAGGAACAGTTCTTCCCTATCTACCTCAACCATCCACCTTGATTTTGAAAGCACCTATTAAATCTCCTCTTGGCCTTCTGTTCTCCAAGGAGAACGGTCCCAACTTCATCAGTCTATTTCATAAATGAAGCTCCTCATTCCTGAAATCATTCTTGTGAACTGCTTTTACATTCATATGAATCATATATTGTGGTGCCCGGGACTATAGACAGTACAGAGGTCTAACAAGTATCTTATATAAATTCAATATCATCTCCTTGTTTTTGTATTCTAAGCTCCTATTAATAAAGCTGAAGATATCATATGCTTTACTTCCTGCTCTTTCAACCTGTCCTACCATTTTCAATGATAATGTGTACGCATAAATTCAGATCCCTCTGCTTCCGCATCTCCCTTAGAATTATAGCCCATTTTATAATGTCTTCCAATGTTCTTCCTATCAAAATGCATCACCTCATACTTCTCTGTATTGGATTTCATCTGCCACTTATCCACCCACTTCACCAATTTATCAATGTCATAGAATCACAGGGTCACATAGTACGGAAACACACCCTATGGCCTAACTCATCTTTCTGTCATTCTAAATTGTTCTCCTCACAGTTTACAATTCTTCCAAGTTTCATATCATCTGCACATTTTGAAATTGTCTCCTGCACACCAAGATCAAAGCAAATTTTCCAATACTGATCCCTGGGGAGCAAACGTGCCTCCAGTCTGAAAAAGATACTGATTGATGAGGTTGTTTCCTGATCGTTGGTCAAGTTTGAAAGGTTGTGGGAGGGTCATGATGCCACCTTGAGCCTGTAACACATGAAGAATCAGATGAAGCCTTGGATTTGTGTCTGATGGTCATGCAGTTCTGGGCCCAACTATAGCTTGAGTGGAATATTGAAATGTTTGCAAGAGTGTGAGCTCCTTTTCAGCTTAAGAATATTGGGCAATTCTTCATCTTTGTACTTGCAATGACTGATCCCTCTTCTAAGTCATCTTTTCTCATCTTGTATCACAACACCCTATATCCTGGTCAGTTATAAATATTTTAATCAATTCTCTTGTCACTCTTGCTCTTTCTCTGACCAGTTACCTCCTTGTAACAAAGGTCGGATCAAATGCCTGAATAAAGGTTCAAGTTAAAGATTCAAAGCTTATAGAACTTGTCTCAGAAGGATTTCATCTATAACCCACATAAATACAGAAATGCTCTGACCCGATGTTTTTGATCTTTTGGGTGCAACCTTGATTTTGTCCTGAATATTTGCAGTAATCGTTTCCACGCACCCACTCTCAGCCTTGCTGTGGGCCTTCAAGGGTTTCAAACTGCTTTGCCGATGACAGTATTTCAGCTGCAACAGCAATCACATTGGTTACTGTTACTGCACTGACCTGGGCAGGTATGGCAAATATTTTCCACATTTGCAGGAAGTCTTTCAATTATCTCTACTTGCTCCTTGAGTCTTCCCATTTGCCTCTGAGGTCTTCAGAGTTTGTGTTCTGACTGTCTGGATCACCCTTTTATTCTTCTGCCTTGTGGGTTGTGAAATGATTCAGTTGAACAATATGATCTTGATCCAACCATCTTTAGCTATTGCATTGTTGATTCCTGCCACCTTCCATCCTGCCCCCACCCCCCACCCCCATAAGGGAACTGTGATGTTTGTTGTTGATTTCACATTGCTTAATGCTATATTAACCTTAAAACTACTCACTATCCTGATTTGACCAATCTTGCTGTTCCTACAATGTCATTGAATCAATAGTCTGGAAAATTTCCCACACCACTCCCCTACAACCCCACAACAGCATTATAGGTGTAACTATACCCTCCCGCTGCTGGTTAATTAGAGATAGGCAGTGGATTCTTGGTCAGCTTGGTCAGCAATGCTTACATCCTGTGAAAAAATAATGAAAAAGATCAGTCCAGAGAGCTGGAACAAGTTATCCTCAGGCATTTTCCAATTGGGATTTCACCAAATCGAAAACTCTATTTCTAAGTGTTTAATATATTTTAATCTATTCTCTAATATGTTGTCATCTGAACCAGAAAAGATGCTAAATATCTGAACTGAGCTAGGCCAGTTCAGATAGTATTTTTCAGAAAGTACTTTTCAGAGGTTGCATTGATGAACAGCACACCTGCATAAGTGCAGGAATCATTTTGATATTGTTACTGATTTGTCCCTTGATGCTACAAAGAACGGAATATCAATTTGTTGGAAAAGGTTCAGTCACGTACACAAAAGCTGCCCCCTTGAATCACCAAACTCTTGCTTGGATCTATGCTGTCCTTCTCTGGTTCGCATTTGCAACATGATAGTTCTGTCATCAAAATAACAAGAATTAAATTGTAGACGAATTAGCAGTAGCAGTAACAAATACAGATGGACACTTTGAATAAAAGTACGTTGAATCACAATCCAACATACGCTATTCTGTTCAGTCATCAATGTGGCCCTCTAGTTATAATCTTATGCCAATCACATGTCAAAACACAAAGCAACATGATAGTTAATATTCATTTTGGTGTTCAAGCTTCAGTATTAATTACAAACTAATATCCTTTCAGTAGTTTAAGCTGATGAGATGTGATTCGTGAGGGAGCAAGTATCATCAAGAGTTTAAGAGCGATACTGCATGTGTTTCTCTGATTTTCCAGCACCACCCTCTCTCATGCTATTAGGGATGGACACGAATATTGCCATGAAATCCCATATTCTATTAAATACATAAAAATGTCCTTTGCTGATGGTGTGAATGAGCTGGAAGCACCAGTACTTCACAGAAGGTATCATTTGTTCTGAAAATATTAGAGAATATAAGAGATATATTTGTCATGTTCTTTATGGTCTTTGCACATAAATATTAGACATATAGCATTAGTGACATGTACTAATTTAATACTTTAGTTTTAGCAGCTGGCAGGCTTATCAGCATTCGGGAAATAAGCATCGGCAATGGCAATCCAATGATGGGCTTGTAAACAGAAAGGGCAGAATCTTCTATAACAGAGTCTAAGTCCAGAGGTGGGGTGGGTGAGATTTTCTCAGACAATCAGATGGTTTTTATCTAGTTCTATATCCATGCATTTTTTGTGCAAATTTGACAATGAGTTTTATGCAGCAGGAAGTTATTACCCCCTGCTGGGACCTCTGGGGATAGGGGTAGGTGGACGGGGGCATCAATGAACTAAATGCCATATTAAACGGCCACCTGGATTGCCTTTCAGTCATTCAAAGTCAGGAACATCACTGTTGTCATCCCCAACACTCCTAGAGATTCAAATCAAGCAGAAATTGGTTTAGTGATGTCCCGCTAGATTCTCCCTGCACCAACTAGATGAGGCAGGAAATCCCTGCACATGCAAAGCATCCACCTGCAGCCTCTCTCAGTACAGAGACAATCACCTCAATGATTCCACTATCTGCATTAGGCTGGAAGTCATTTCTGGAGAGCTCATCTTTAACAAAGGTCCACAGATGATGAGGAAGCAATGCCTGAGATCTCTGAAACATGAAGGACTGTTTGAGATCAGACCTCTGCTCTACCCCATGCCAATCATAAACTAGACATGTCACATTGGCAGAACTGCCAGATGCCCTTAGTGGTCAAGACCAAAGTCTGGAGGAAACCATCCAGGTTTTGACTGTTGCTGGTACTCCATGTGCACATATGGCAGCCTCCATCAAGTAGGTCACAGTCACCTTGGAGATGCAGGTCCAGCTGAAGTACAATGGTTCTGGATATACAGTCAAAACTGTACTCCATCACTGTAGTCATGAATGTATTGCAGCAACTCAAGAGGAGAACAATGTATCTCAATAGCTGCTCTTCTTCTCAAGGTGTTAACAAAGTGCTATCAGTACATACAAGAAGGAGAAGCCCCTTGATTCATCTCTGGAGTGTACGGAACTATTCTGCCTCTCCACCTCCCATCTGCCTATGACCCCCATTGCCTATAGCATGTCAGACCATGGATGACCTTGTAAGAGATCTTTAGATGTTCTTGGTCCATGATCCCCAGAGAACATCTACCAAAGTGACCAGGACATAACCGTCAGCAAGTTCTCTCCATACTAGTTGTAGAAATCAGAACAGCACTGTAACATAATGATAACATAAAATGCAGATTACTAATTTTGAATTCCATCGGCTGATTTAATACCTGGGAATTACAAAGACTGAAAATGTTTTAGAAAGGAGCCAAAATGGTGATGTCCACAAGGTCACCTGTCTGTTCCCGCTTACCATATTCCATGAAACTGACATGAATTAGATGAAAAATGTTCTAAGCTGAAATTAACATTTTACCCAAGGGAAACTGACCTCCAGGAAAGTGTATAAACTTTCCAACCTCTTATTTGCAGAAAGCACTTATGAGAATCTTCATTTGTTGGAGAGAAGATATTGCCTACATTAATGAAGCTTGAACTCATAACTTCAATAGATAACAAAATTGTTCTTTCAAGGAGCTCTTTTATAGCAAACCAGATGAGATGGATAATTTATTGCTGCACTGTACATAGGTTGAGAAGGCTTTCTCTCTCATGACTGAAAGGTGATTGAAACATATTAACCAACCATAGTCTCAGGTTAAAGCTTTATGCTTAAAGATCACCCAAATGATTCTAACTCCAAGTTATTTTATCTTCCTTTGTACTATACTTAAACCCTTTTTAACTTTGTATGTGTATGTGCACACATATATGTATATGTGTATATGAGAGAGAGAGAATGAGGGCCTGAGTGATTGCAGGAAGGTCATTTGCAGTTTGTATCAGGGTTGGAGAAGCACTGACAAAGGTTTTGGGGATAAGGGGTCAGACCAGTCATTGTGATTCATTTAAATACAAACATGGTGAAGAAAGAGCTTCTGCATTGTCAATATGAGGAGCTACATTCCTAATGAAGGGCTTTTGCCTGAAATGTCGATTTTCCTGCTCCTCGGATGCTGCCTGACCGACTGTGCTTTTCCAACACCACTCTAATCTTGACTGATGAGGAGCTACATGCCAACTTAAGTAGGACAGTAAGCTAAGTAAAGTTTTGCTGGTGATTCTGTTAATTAATGATAGTATTATTGCAAGAAAGAGGGAAGACTTAAGTGTGGGAAAAATGGATATAGAAATGGCTTGGACAGACATGAAAATGTGAAAAGCTAAACACCACTTTTGGAAGTATTGTACTTAACAAAGAGTAACCATATAGTAGGATTGAATAAAATGGTAGAAATCATGGGAGCTTGTCAAAAAGGCAAGACAATAATTGTAACTTTTTTTTCATTCTTCATTCAGGGAGTTTGATTTGATTGGCTTGACCACGAATTATGCTAATCTAAATGTAAGCTGGAAAAATATGATGGACAAAGGTAATTTAAGGGATGAATTCATAACATTTTATTGGGACAGTTTCTTAATACAGCACATTGTGGAGCCAATCAAAGAGCAGACTATTCTGGAGTTGATACTGTGTAACCAGATAGAATTAATGAATAGTCTCATAGAACATGTGCCCCTTGAAAGAATTATAATATGATTGAATTTTACATTAGTTTGAAGAGAAGAATAGGTTCAAGATTACTATTTTATACTTAAATGAGGGCAATTATGAGGGCATGATCACAAAGTTAACTAAATTGAATTGGTAAATTACACTAAAGGATGGATCAATACAGATGCAATGGCAGAGATTCAAGGCTGTAGTTCAGAAAATACAGATTAAGTATAAAGCAATGGGGGGAAAAAGAAGGAGGGAACCTACCATCCATGCCTAACTAAAAATAAAACTTGAAGATAGTATCAAATGTAAATGAAAAGCATACCAAATTGCAAAGGTTGGCAGGTGAGAAGATTGAGCAAAATATATGAACAGCAAGGAATAATTAAATTAATAATAAGGAGATAAAAAAAAGTATGAAAGAAATCTAGTGAGAAATGCAAAAATAGAAAGTTTCTGCAGATTTTTTTAAAAGACAAAGAGTTATCAAAGTAAGTGTTTGTTCTATAGATAGTGAATTTATTGAACCAATAATGGAAACTATAAACTATCTGGATAGTCAGCATCTGTCATATCCAAAGAGAACCCAAGTAATATCCCACAAATGGCTTTAAATCAGACAAATCAAGGGATAAAAGAGCACAATAAAATTACAATCACACCGGGGGTTGGAAGTTACCAGGTCCTGATAAACTTTGTCTTAGGGTTTTAAAATAAGTTTTGAGTATGATAGTTGATAATGTTGGGCTTAATTTTCCAAACTTCCGTAGATACAGTGAAGGCTCTATTAGATTGGTAAATAATGAATCTTCTTTCTTTGTTTAAAAAGGGAGTGAGATTAAAAGGAAGAAACTACAGATCAGTGAGCTTAACATTTGTCGTAGGAAGTTTTATTAAAAATTTCATAAGTGGGCACTTATAAAAATTCAAGGTATTCAGGCAAGGTCAATATGTTTTTTTTTGTGGAATGAAAGTTAATTTAACTAGTTTACTGGAGATATTTGAAGAAGTTACATGTCAGTGCGTATATGGTAAGGAAGTGTCAAGAAGACATTTGATAAGGAGGCACATCAAAAGTTATTATGGATAATAGAAGTTAATGATGGAAGGATTAATATAATGGCATGTAGAAGATTGGTTACTTGCAAGTAAACAATGAAGACAGAAAGAGGTAAGTTTCTGGTTGGTGTGATGGAACAAGTGGTGTGTCACAGTAATCATTGATGGGGCCTCAACCCTTTCACAATTTGTATGAATGACTTGAATGATATGATTGCCAAATTTCTTGATGACACAAAAAAGTTAATTGTAACAAAGACATAAGGAGGCTACAAAGCATAAAGGAGGTTGAGGTTAGTGGGCTAAGAACTGTAAAATGGAGTAAATTTGGAAAAATAGGATAATGTAAAATTTATTATTTTGGTATGAAAAATACAAATAAAAAATGTTGTCTAATGGTGAGAGATTTGAGATCTGAGATAGAGAGGATCTGTTTATTTGAGCCCATGACTTGAAAAATGTTAGTATGCAGGTACAGCAAGCAGTTCGTAAAACTAATGCAATATTGTAATTTATTGCAAGGGAATTTGAAAACAAAAGTAAGGATGCCACCTTTTCAGTCATATGGGGCACTGATGAGACCACACCTGAAATACTACGGGTCTTCTCAAATAACAAAGATTGAAATGCTTTGGAAAGCCTACTGGATCAATAGCTGGCGTAGGTTGGTCAGGTTAGGAGGAAAGATTGTACAGGGCAAAAGTGAGGACTGCAGATGCTGGAAACCAGAGTTTAGATCAGAGTGGTGCTGGAAAAGCACAGCTGGTCAGGCAGCATCCGAGGAGCAGGAAAATTGACGTTTCGGGCAAAAGGGCTTTTGACTGAAAGGTCGATTTTCCTGCTCCTCAGATGCTGCCTGACCCACAGTAACTGGCATGCCTGACTATGATGTCAGCTTAGCTATAGCATCAATTAATAACTTTAATTGCAATATTCTGTTCTGCTGCTTGAAACATTTTGGTTTTTTTCCCCGGATACAGTAAAGATGAAAGACTCCCCTTATCTCCTCACTGGTATATGCAAAGCCATTCATCAGGAAGCCCTTCATCAGGAGGAAAGATTGTACAGGCTAGGGTTGTATCTGCTGGAGTTTTGAATGATAAGAAACTGGTTGATTGAAACATATTAAAACCTGAACAGTCATGTTGAAAAGAAATTTTCTTTTCTGGAAAAATCTAGACTAGAGGTTTAAAAATTAAGGCATCATCTGTTTCAGGTGGAGACTGCAAGAATTTATAGAATCATAGAGTCATATAGCATGGAAACAAATGTTTGGTCCAACTCATCCATGCCAGCACGACACCCAATCTGACCAAGTCCCATTTGCCAACAGTTCTGAGGAAGTGTCACTTGATCCAATGAGTTAACTCTGATTTCTCTCTACAGATGCTGCCAGACCTGCTGACCTTTCCCAGCATTTTTTCTTTCTGATTTACAGCATCTGCAGTTCTTTTGGTTCCCTCTAAACCTTCTTATTCGTATACCCATCCAAATACCTTCAAAATGTTGTAATTGTGCTCACTTCTTCTACATGCACCACCTTCTGTGTGAAAAAGTTATCCCTTTGGTCCTTTATAAATCTTTCCCCTCTCATCCTAAACTATGCTGTCTAGTTGTGGACTCCCCCACCCTAGGAAAAAGAACCTTGACTATCATTCACCCAATCCATGTCCCTCATGTCTTTATGAACCTCTATAATGTCACCCCTCAGCTTGTGACATTCTAAGGTTAAAAAAAACTATTCAGCCTCTCCCAATAACTCACAACCCCCAGTCCTGGCAACATCCTTGTAAACCTTTTGTGCACCCTCTCAAATTTAACAACATCGTTCCTAGGAAGGGCAATGAGAATTGCATGCAGCATTCTAAAAGAAGCCACACCAATCTCCTGTGCAGCCGCAACATGACTTCCCAACTCCTATAGTCAATGTTCATATATTCAACAAATCATTCCAACTTCCACCTCAAAGGACAAAGGCAGTGGCTGAACAGGAACACTGCCACCTGAGTCTTCCCTTCCAAGCCACATACCATCCTGTAAGTGTTCCTTCATTTTCACTTCCAATCCTGAAACTCCCTTCCTAACATCACAGCTATACCTGTCTCCCATGGTCTGCAGCAGCCCGAGATGGCACACCCCGCCACAAGCAGAATTAAAGATGGGCAGTAATTGCTGGCCTCACTAGTGTTGCCCATGTCCTGTGATTTTCTTTTAAAATCGAGGTTGTAATTTCACAGTATGATGAAATACCGATCAAGGAGGGAAATGTTGCAATCAAATTCGTTACTGTTCTCACTTGCCATGCATAGAATTGTTCCAGTCTTTGAAGATTGACTAGATATTTATTTCAAGTTAAAAATCACAACCAAGAGACCAAGAACTTTTAGTGATGTGAACAGACAGAACCAAGCTACAACTTGCATTTCAGAATTAGAATTAGAATTAGAATTAGGTTTATTGTCACATGCACTCACGAGTACAGTGAAAACTTTACAAAGTTGCCACTTTATGTACAAAGTTAACGCAAGTGTAGTGTCTCTAAATAAACCTGTTGGACTATAACCTGGTGTTGTATGATTTTCAACTTTATTGTAATTGTTCACTATTAATTTCTGGCATAAAAAAAGAACACAATTTATTTCCACTTCTGTCGCTGCCAAACTTTATAAGGTATTAAATACATGGCAATTTATTTTGACAAAAAAAACAGGAATAAATCAAGGTGTAAGTTAGAAAAGGAAAGAAATAAGAAGTTCAGCATAGCAGTCCTTCACCCAAACTGCACTGGGACGCCAAATCCAGTCTGCGCCAGGCCTCACCTCCAGTTGTTGTGGTTCTGTTCGCTGAGCTGGAAGTTTTTGTTGCAAACGTTTCGTCCCCTGGCTAGGCGACATCATCAGTGCTTGGGAGCCTCCTGCGAAGCGCTTCTTTGATGTTTCCTCCGGTGTTTATAGTGGACAACCGGAAGCGGCAGGGACAGACCACTATAAACACCAGAGGAAACATCAAAGAAGTACTGTCACTACTGCTGCTGACGATGATCTGTGACACTGATCTGACTTCCCCATGACATTAGCAAATGAAAGAAAAGAGAAAGAAAAGGATGGAAATGGACAGAGAGAGAAGGATATGGCTGGCCGAGAACATACAGGCTCAGGAACTCTAGCATTCTCTACCATGTTTGTGCTGCCATTTATATAGTAACTTAAATGTATTAATGCAATGCAGGTACTTACAGGGCAACAATGAAACAAAACTTGACATCAAGCTAAAAGTTTGTTTAAAGATGTAAATAGTTGTCTTAACAAAAGGAAAGATAGAGTAGCAGATGCATGGAAAGGGTTAAAATTTTTTACTGTGTCAAAATAGTGTTTCAACAGTCAAGCATTCACTCTGCAGAGAATGGAACAACAGAACCACTATAACATGAATGAACTCTTCACATTAGAAAGCCTTCATTGTAATTGATTTGGAAATGCTGGTGTTGGACTGGGGTGTACAAAGTTAAAAAATCACACAACACAAAGTTACAGTCCAACAGATTTGTTTGGAAGCACTAGCTTTTGAAAGCTAGTGCCTCCAAATAAACCTGTTGGACTATAACCTGGTGTTGTATGATTTTTAACTTTATTGTAATTGTTCACTATTAATTTCTGGCATAAAAAAAGGAACAATTTATTTCCATTTCTGTCGCTGCCAAACTTTATAAGGTATTAAATACATGGCAATTTATTTTGACAAAAAAAAGGAATAAATCAAGGTATGGCTAATTCAATGAGAATACTGGAACTACAAAATTCAACACTACTGAAGGCTGTGGTCAACAGACAATTTTTTGTTGTGATATTAAGACCACCATTCAATAAAGAAAACAAAATCACAGGGTTACAGACAAAGGAAGAGGGTGACATAAACTCAAAGACCACCTGTCATGCTGCAACCATTCTATGCCTATATGATTCCAAATAATTTCTCCCGATAATTATGGAGTGTAGTATAACAGGTGAATTCAGAGTGATATTTATTACATTATGAGGCAGAGACTCGGAAGCAAGCATCAGTTACAACTAATGTAAATAATTCCGTTCAAAGGTACATCATCCTATTCCATAATACAGAAAACATGGCACTTCCAGAATGAGGGTTTTTTGAAGGTGATGAAATATTGGTGAGACTATTCAATAGAAGAAAGTGAGGACTGCAGATGTTGGAGATCAGAGTCGAAAAGTGTGGTGCTGGAAAAGCAAAGCATGTCAGGCAGCATCCGAGGAGCAGGAGAATTGCTTTTCAAGCATAAGTCCTTAATCAGGAATGAAGCTTGTGGCTCAAGGGGGCTGAGAGATAAATGGAAGGGGGGGTGGGGCTGGGGGCAAGGTAGCTGGGAATGCAATAGATGGATGGAGGTGGGGTGAAGGTGATAGGTCGGAGAGGAGGGTGGACCGGATAGGTGGGAAGGAAAATGGACAGGTAGGACAGGTCAAGAGGGCAGTGCCAAGTCCATCAGGACTTCCGCCCACCCTCCGAGGAGAGACATCAAATCCTTCTGCTGCCTCTGCCTCCGCCTCCGTGCTTACTTTTTCCATTATTACTCCTGCCCACCCTCCGAGGACCCTTTCGCCGGCCTCCAATACACCCCATGCAACTGGACACCCAGTGCTGGTCAGTTACCTGCCCTCAATCTCTTCATTTCCAACTGCTGCCGTGACATTGACTGCCTCAACCTGTCCACCTTCCTCACCCACTCCAACCACTCACCTTCGCGACGCACATCTCTCCACTTTCTCCGCTCCAACCTCAACCTCACTATCAAATCAGTTGACAAAGGGGGCACAGTGGCAGTTTGGCACACCGACCTTACACCGCTGAAGCCAGGTACCAACTCGCAGACACCTCCTCCTACTACCCCCTCAACCATGACCTCACCTCCCATCATCAAAACATCAACTCCCAGACCATTCATAACCTCATCACCTCAGGGAATCCCCCATCCACAGCATCCAACTCATTGTCTGGGAACTCTGCATCACCAGGTTCTACCTCCTACCCAAAATTCATAAACCTGTTTGTCTGGTTGACCCATCATCTCAGCCTGCTCCTGCTATACCGAACTTATCTCTGCATACCTGTCCACCTTGGTCCAGGAACTCCCTACCTACATTCGGGACACCATCCATGCCCTCTACCTCCTCCAGGACTTTTGTTTCCCTGCTCCCAACACCTCATCTTCACCATGGACATTCAGTCCCTATACACATCTGTCTGCCATGACAAAGGCTTCTAAGCCCTCTGTTTCTTCCTCTCCCGCCAACCCAACCCGTACCCTTCCACTGATACTCTCATTCAATTGGCTGAACTGGTCCTCACCCTCAACAATTTCTCCTTCCAAGCATCCCACTTCCTCCAGACCAAATGGGTAGCCATGGCACCCACATGGGCCCAGCTATGCCTGCTTGTTCACAGGCTACATGGAACAGTCCATCTTCTGCAGTTACATCGGCACCATTCCCCAGCTTTTCCTCTGCAACATTGATGACTGTATCGGTGCCACCTCATGCTCCCATGAGAGGTTTGAACAGTTCTTCAACTTCACTAACACTTTTCACCCTGACCTCAAGTTCACCTGGACCATCTTAGACACCTCCCTCCTCTTCCTGGACCTCTCCATCTCCATTTTTGGTGACCAAGCAACACAGATGTCTACTATACACCCACTGACTCCCACAGCAACCTGGGCTACACCTCCTCCCATCCCTCCTCCAGTAAAAATGCTATCCTTTATTCCCAATTCCTCCGCCTCTGCCGCATCTGCTCCCAGGAGGACGAATTCCACCACAGAATGCACCTGATGGCCTCCTTCTTCAAAGATTGCAATTTCCCCTCCCACGTGGTCCACGATGCCCGACAGTGCATCTCCTCCACTTCCCGCACCTCCACCCTTGAACCCCACCCCTCCAATTGCAACAAGGACAGAACCCCCAGTGGTCCTCACATTCCACCCCATCAACCTCCGGATACATTGCATCATCCTCTGCTATTTCTGCCACCTACAAACAGAACCCACCACCAGTGATATATTTCTCTCCCCATCCCTATCTGCATTCCGGAGAAGCCATTCTCTCCTTGACTCCCTTGTTGGGTCCATGCTCCCACCAACACACCCTCCACTGCTGGCACCTTCACCTGTCACCCCAAGAAGCACAAAACCTACGCCCATACCTACCCCTTAGCCTCAATTCAAGACCCCAAGGATCCTTCAACATCCAACAGAGATTTACTTGTACTTTCACACACATTATCCACTGCGTTCGTTGCTCCCGATGCAGTCTCCTTTACATTGGAGAGACAGGACAGCAACTTGCGGAACATTTCAGAGAACATCTCTGGGACACACACACTATAAAACCACACTGCCCTGTGGCTGAACACTTTAACTCCTCCTTCGACTCCACCAAAGACATGCAAGTCCTGGACCTCCTCCTCTGCCAAACCCTAACCACCTGACGCTTGGAGGAAGAATGTCTCAGCTTCTGCCTTGGGACCGTCCCACTACACAAGATCAATGTGGATTTCACCTACTTTCTCATTTTCCCTCCCCCCACCTTATCCCAGATCCAAACTTCCAACTCAGCAATGCCCTCTTGAACTGTCCTACCTGTCCGTTCCATCCTCCTCTCCAATCTGTCACCTTCACCCCCACCTTCATCCACCTATCGCATTCCCAGCTACCTTCCCCCAGCCCAATCCCATCCCCACACCACCCATCCCGCCCTTTCCATTTATCTCCCAGGTCCCTTGGCCCACAAGCCTATTCCTGATGAAGGACGTACTCCCAAAACGTCGATCCTCCTGTTCCTTGGTTGCTGCCTGACGTGCTGCGCTTTTCCAGTGTCACACTCTGAAACTATTCATTGGTAAGTCTCAAGCAATAAGTAATCATAATCTTAATATTACCGGGGTGAGAACATTGCTAGCATTCACCAACCATTGGGAAAATTTGTCATTCGGAGGTGTCCATCCCTTTGCATGATCTAAACGAGGAGACTTAGGATAAAATGAAACTTCAGGGACCTTGTAATAGGCCAATTGTGTGTGTAATTTTATTTCTGGTTCAAACTTTCCATATATCATCAGTTTGATCCTGTTTTATACATACGCAGTCTTAAAAAGTATGTTAACACACAGGAAAACACATGTATAAACATGAAAGCGCTTTAGTGTTCACTGACACATTGAAGATTTATAATAACATGGGATTTAGGCATAATTTAACATTACATAAACATAGTGGCTACAGCACAGTAGGTGGTCTTTTGATACATAGAATTCACACTACCTTCATATATTTGTTTTGCCTGTAGCTTCTGTTGCCTGAAATTTCTATATTATCACATTCCCTCTTGATAGCCAAAATTAAATCTACTCTACCAACCCTTCAAGTAGTGCAATGCAGATCATAATCATTTGTTTCAGATTTAATTCAAAATGTCCACAACGTATTCTTATGTAAAGTATGATTTGACTGGATAACATGTAAAACAACCCTTTTCACTGTATTTCAGTATACGTGACATTAATAAATCAAATCATTCTTAGACTGGATGATTTCAGAGACAAAATACAATTGCCTCATGGTTACTTACTAACTGTGGTACTGAAGCAACTTATGAACTTATAATTGTAAACATAAAATCACAATTCAAAATGGAAACTCTTAAGAAGTCAATTATTTTACTGATGTTTCAGTTACTTTGATCTCTCCCTAGCCATCTCTCCCTAGCTCTATAGTGCAATTCACATGTTGGTGAGAGATCATTTGTTTTCAAAGACTTTGTGTTGTGACTCTTCCTAACTCTCTTCAAAAAGGCAGTGGTAGTATAGTCCCTGAATATTTTCAAAGCAGAGGGAGGTAGATTTGTGATATCCAGTGGTTGAAAGATTATCAGGGACAGGCAGGAATATAGAGAAATCAGATCAGCCATTATCTTATTCAATGTAGGTCAAACTCAAATGGCTGGGTTACCTTCATCTGCTTCTAATTCGAAGGTTCATATGACAAAATTAGTTAACTACATTTTAATTGGAGACAGTTATAGGCACATGCTATAAAGAACTTTAACCTTGTTTGCAACCTATCATCAATGTAGAAAAGAAAGGAGTTGGTTAACCCTTTCTCACCTGCTCATAACAATCAACGAAGACACTTTGAAGGTACATTGATGTCATGTATCTAATCTAGAGAACTGTAAACATATCTTGAATGGCATTGCATGTAAGATTGTTGCAGTTTCACTACCTATTTGGTGCTGACATAGTTACCTGAGGTGAAAAGATTAAAACCTTTACCCCCACCAAAATGTGATGATAAACTTCATTGGCACACCATTCACTGATTCATAATCAAGAATGTTTGTACCTCGTGTTATTTTCCTGAGCTAGGAGTGATAAACCACTCATTTGGGGATTGGAACCAAAAGATTGATTTTAGAGACAGTAAACAGAGAGAGTGAAGAGAATGGCCCTGATTTTCACAACATTGCAGACAATATAAAGACAGTCCATATCAGTGACGAAAGAATGTTGCTGGTCTCTGCAAGTATCTAGCTAACTTACTCAGCCTGGAATCTGATCACCAAAAGGTTTTCATAATCCTGTCTGCTTGCTCACATCATTGAGGAGAAAGTGAGGTCTGCAGATGCTGGAGATCAAAGTTGAAACTTTATTGCTGGAACAGCACAGCAGGTCAGGCAGCATCCAGGGAACAGGAGATTCGACGTTTCGGGCACAGGCCCTTCTTCAGGAATGAGCAGAGAGTGTTCAGCAGGAGAAGATAAAAGGTAGGGAGGAGGGACTTGGAGGAGGGGAGTTGGAAATGTGATAGGTGGAAAGAGGTCAAGGTGAGGGTGATAGGTCGGAGTAGGGTGGAGGCGGAGAGGTCAAGAAGAAGACTGCAGGTCAGGAAGGCGGTGCCGGGCTGGAAGGATCCGGCTGAGACAGGGTGGGGGGAGGGGGGATGAAGAAACTGGTGAAGTCCAAGTTCATCCCCTGCGGTTGGAGGGTTTCCATGTACAGCGCATCATCCGCCGTCACTTCCGCCACCTCCAAACAGACCCCAGCACCAAGGATATATTTCCCTCCCCTCCCCTATCAGCTTTCCGTAGAGACCACTCCCTCCGCGACTCCCTTGTCAGATCCACACCCCCCACCGACCCAACCACCACTCCCGGCACCTTCCCTTGCAACCGCAGGAGGTGCAACACTTGCGCCCACACCTCCCCCCTCACTTCTCTCCAAGGCCCCAAGGGAAACTTCCATATCCGCCACAGATTCACCTGCACCTCCACCCACATCATCTACTGCATCCGCTGCAGCCGGTGTGGCCTCCTCTATATTGGGGAGACAGGCCGCCTACTTGCGGAGCGATTCAGAGAGCACCTCTGGGCCACCCGGACGAACCAACCCAACCAACCTGTGGCACAGCATTTCAACTCCCCCTCCCACTCCACCGAGGATATGCAGGTCATTGGACTCATCCACCGCCAAACCACAACAACCCGACGGTCGGAGGAGGAGCGTCTTATCTTCCGACTGGGAACCCTCCAACCGCAGGGGATGAACTTGGACTTCACCAGTTTCTTCATCCCCCCTCCCCCCACCCTGTCTCAGCCGGATCCTTCCAGCCCGGCACCGCCTTCCTGACCTGCAGTCTTCTTCTTGACCTCTCCGCCTCCACCCTACTCTGACCTATCACCCTCACCTTGACCTCTTTCCACCTATCACATTTCCAACTCCCCTCCTCCAAGTCCCTCCTCCCTACCTTTTATCTTCTCCTGCTGAACACTCTCTGCTCATTCCTGAAGAAGGGCCTGTGCCCGAAACGTCGAATCTCCTGTTCCCTGGATGCTGCCTGACCTGCTGTGCTGTTCCAGCAATAAAGTTTCAACACTGCTCACATCATTGTTCTTGCTTCAACCTCTCCATGAGTCACCTCCTGACTCCTGTCATCACAGGTGAGAAACCATCTCAGTGCTCCAGCTTTTCCTCTCTCAAGACAGCCCTCTTCAATATCAGGTGATTGAAGAGGATGGAGCAGACCCTGATAACGTGGGAGACACTGCTGTATAATGCAACGCACTGCCTGAGCAGTTCATTCATCTGAATCTCATTGTTTAGTTCGATCATCTGTCAAGTTCTGCTTGCGTACTGGATGAATTTCTCTGTACAGCCTTAAACCAATTTGTGTTTAGTCTGTGTAGTGTAGAGGACACTGTATTGTGAACAGTTTATTAACCTGAAAGTAGTGCAAGTAAATCACTACTTCACCTGGAACTCCTTTCTTTGAACTCCTTTAATCTTTGAACCCTCTGAAAGGGGTTGCATTCCACCAACAATGAAATCTTGTGTATCCTCACTATCTTTTATCACACCACTAGCAATCGTGCCTGCAATTGTCTAGGCATATAGCTCTGGAACCTGTTCTCTAAATACCTCCACATCCCCCATTTTCATAGATTGTCTCTATTTCTACCTGCTCGATTGAATATTTAGTCCCATGTCTTAAACTCTTTGTTGGTTCAATGACATTTTGATAGTTTTCTTGTAAAGGGTCTTTTAGCTCTATGTTTATATTTAAGAGTGTGGTTCTGTTTGGTGCAGTACATGTTTCAAATGTGTGATGTCAATCCAGTCTTGCAAATTGATTAAAGTCCAAAGTCAATTGGTTACCATTCTAATATGGCTATAATTTCGGCATTATTTAAATTTTTTAAGTTCATCATTAAATGTTATATCTGCTCTCTAAAAATAGGAGTTTGACAAATAAAGCAACTTTGGCTGCTATTACTGTCTCTGCACATTTACCATTGTCATTCAAAGATGGATGGTAATGGTATATGTCAGTATATTTTACAGAATTTATTAACCAAATAAATCAATAATTCAAGGTACAAAATCTCAAAAGTATTACTGTGGAAAATAACCCCAGAAGATTTCAGAAAAGGACATTACCATAAATTTGTGTTTGCAATTGACATGACATAATATGCTGCAACGTGAGCTCAGTGCTACTAGGTTGTCCTTGTGAAATGAGTCTGGAAATAGAGATAATGGTTAATGGAATCGTCCCATTAATTTTAATAGGTGAGCAATCGGCCAATCTCTCTATTACGTAACTTTCTTTTGCCCTCTGTTCTTTCCACATCCACTGTACCCAAGGAATTCCATAGGCCAAACAGAAATAAGAAAATCTAAATTGTCAATCTTTCTCTGACAGGTACTCGCTCATTCTGTTATGCATTTCCAGTTTTTTTTGCTACTTCTTAAAATAACTTAGAATATTACTGCGATGTTCTTAAAAATGTCTATCATTCAGTATTAGTTGGAGTGGCAAATGTGAAAGTATGGTGGCCTAAATATAGTCGGGCTTAATAACTCCAACCAATTTGGAAAGTGTTTACAACAGAGAAGTACTCCTTTGACAAGTAGTTGTTCCTCAAACTATACCCTCTTCAAGGTGATAGTAAATTACCATAATTTTAAGAAATTTTGAAGTCACCATCTGTGAATTCAATAAACATTCTTGTGATGAGAAAAAGATATAAATCTTTTGTGTCTTAAATCTTTTGCCTTAATGTCTTTAAAAGAATTAGAGATTGGTACATTATTTGTCACAATGTAGTCCACCTCCATTCCTAACCCATTAGCACTTCAAAAAAAATTTACAGATGTCACAGGTGAATCATATAACAAAGCACCACACCAGGGCTGAGGTTCTATGAGGCCCCAGTGAGCAGCCTTGGAATTTGAGTAGAGGGATAAGAAAATAACCTGGTGTGCATCCACATCCCACCCCATTATCACTGGCATTTTTCCAATGGTTGGGTAAGTCATTGATAGGCTGCCTAACCTTAAGCTACTGGAGACAATTAAGTACTCAATTAAAAGCCCTTTAAAGGCCTCCTCCTAGTTCAGTTTTTTTCTGCAAGTTCAGGGTGACAAGTCTGCACTTTGTGGCCATTCTGGTGACAAGCATTGCAACTTTTGAAAGAACATCTCCTCCCCACTAACTCTATCCCTAACCTAACCACATTGTCAAATCAACCACTTCCACTCTCTTGCTGGGGCTGGTCTGATTGGCCTCAATAAGGCTCAAGCCTCTCTTTCTGCACTCAGGCCTCTCTTCCATTGTGTTTATTGAGGACTGCTGTGGTTCCTGCTGCCTTCAGCCATTGGCAAAGTTGTAGTTGAAGGGTAATTTCAGAAAGGCAAAGACCACAACTGTAGACTATTAATTCCTTGATCAACATAAAATTCAGTCATGGTTTCCATGTCCACAGGAGGAAGGTGACCTTGGACTTTCCACACAATGAATGTAGCCACAAATGCCCATATAATCTTGGTCATAGTTTCACATGTTGGCATTATACTATGGAAAACAGATTCGATGTTGATGATCTTATTGAATGTTATAACAAGCTTGAGAGACCACATTATCTATTCCTTCCTTTATTACTTGTATCCTATATAGTATGTGGATAAATTGTCCACTGGTCCACTGCTTTAAGTCCCCATTTGGACCAAGGAGAGCCATTGTATATTATCTATCTGAACTGAGATAAGAAGAAACTTCTTCAGCCAGAGACTGGTAAATCTATGGAATTCATTGCCACAGAAGGCAAAGTCATTGAGTATATTAAGACAGAGGTAGATAAGTTCTTGATTGTCAAGGGGCTCATGTGTTACGGGAAGAAAGCAGGTGAATGGGACTGAGAAACTTAACACTTATAATTGAATGGCAAAGCAGACTCAATGGGCCAAATGGCCTAAATTCTGCTCCTATGTCTGATGGTCTCGTGGTTTTAAAAAGCAGAATGATCTTACTTATTTGCAGGTACACGCCACTAGAGTTTATTATGTCAAATAAGTAAGTTTTACAAGCTCTGAAACAAAAGATAACTAAACTGCCAAATCCAATATCAGTTTAACGCAACTGGAATTAATGCTGACAGGAATAGAATTTCCCTAATATATATTTATATGGAAGTTTCAGTAATATTAAAAGCCATTTTAATGAGATGACAAACTGTAAAATAATGTTTGTGTGACAAAGGATCACGAAGAGCTAGGACCGTGTTAATAAAATTATGAGACACTTTGTCACAGAAATGATTCACAAAACTGGGGACGTTCACATGAATTTATTAAATTGATGAATGGGCTGATATAGAAGTAAAAGCTTTAATCTTTTATTAGTATTTTTAATTTAAGATCCCAGATCAATTAATGAAGGTATACTTTATTTGATATATTTGACAATAGGAAAATATAAGGTTGATAACTTGAGGAACAATTGCGGTGGCACGGTGGCTCAGTGGTTAGCACTGTTGCCTCACAGCACCAGGGTCCGAGGTTCAATTCCAGTGTTGGGTGACTGTCTGTGTGGAGTTTGCATATTCTCCCCGTGTCTGCATGGGTTTCCTCTCACAGTCCAAAGATGTGTGGGCCAGGTGTTAGGTATATCATTCAGAGGGAAATGGGTCTAGGTGGGTTACACTTCCAAGGGTTGGTGTGGACTGGTTGGGCCGAAGGGTCTGTTTCCGCACCGTAATCTAATCTAATAATTACCTAATGTATGGTCTGAAATGTTGGTGAATTATAAAGAAGACACAATTGCAGATAAGTCTGAATGTTCCAATGTGGACCTAAAAGCATTAGAATGGAGTATTTTCCAAATGGTGAGGAAAAACTTGTTTTTGTGGTGAGGTTAGATTCCCTACAGTGTGGAAACAGGCCCTTCAGCCCAATAAGTCCACACCGTTCCTCCGAAGAGTAACCCATTTTCCTCTGACTAATGCATCTAACACTATGGGTAATTTAGCATGGCCAATCCACCTGACCTGCACATCTTTGTGACTGTGGGAGGAAACCAGAGAACCCAGGGGAAATCCAAGCAGGCACAGGGTGAATGTGCAAACACCACACAGTCAGTCACCCAAGGTGGGGATCGAACCCGGATCCTTGGCCCTGTGAGGCTGCAGTGCTAACCACTGAGCCACCGTGCCACCCAGCTAAGCAGAGTGGTTCATGGATACAAGTAATTACTTTACTGAAAAATAGTGGACAGGTATGAAAATAATTAAAATGTCTAATGGGAACATTAGCCTTTATCTCAGGGGTGTTGGGGTGGCTGGAATACAGATGGGTGAACGTTGAGCTACGACTGTCCAAGTAAGATGATAAAATGAGTTAATAGAAGAGAGAACGAGGAATTGCTTTATCTCATGAGCAATTCCAGATCATGGGGAAATAATCTTTAAAATAAATCTGGATTTTCAAGTGTGATGTCAGAGGAATTTTTCACTCAAAAGAAAAGTTGACATCTGGAATTTTTATTTTTCAGATCGTACATTAAAATGAGGCACCATCTGCCTGTTGGGGTGGATATAAAATCTCAAAATACAGCAGCCCTTGTATCCTGGCCAATGTTTATGCTATAAACCACATCACAAAAATAGACGATACAGACACTGTCACAGAGCTGTTTGTTGGAGTTTGCTGTGTGCAATTTAGCTGCAGTATTTGTTATGTCATATCAGTGATCAAGCTTCAAAACATAATTCATTGGCTGTAACATATTTAGAGACACTTAATAGTTGTAAAATACATGAATATACATTTCTTTCAAAATGATTATTGAGGTTAGAACAATTGAAAATCTAAAAACTGAGATAATTTAATACTAGTTAGGCAAATGTATTAAAGAACATGAAACCAAGAAAATTAGTTGGAATTAAAGTACAGATCAGTTATGATTTAATTAAATATTCGTACAGAGTTCAAAAGAATGATTACTTGATGTTACATTCTCCAGGATTTAAAAATCATCAATCCAGTCAATAATAATAATATCGGAGGTGATACCACAGTATTGTTGTCACTGTACTAATAATCCAGGATAACGCATGGGCTTGACACCCATCAACAGCAGGTAGTGAAATTTGAATTTAACTTCTAACATTCAGCAATGCAGTTTACTCCAAACCACCCTCTGGAATAGCCTGGCAACATACTCAGTTGTTTTAAAAATGTGAGAAAGTCTAAGGAAATGAATGAAGTCAGATGGACCACCCGGAATCGATCCAGTCACCAGAAACGCACAAACCCTGCAAACAACCCCTTACTAATATCTGGGGATGGTACCAAAACTGGGAGTGTTGTCCCAGAGACTTCTAAGCAAAGTCTGACATTGTCATCCTCATGGACTCATGCTTTACAATGTCTCAAACACCACCATCACCATCTCTGGATATGTCCTGTCCTATCAGACGGGCAGACCTACCAGATGAAGTAGCACACGTGGTATAGAGTTGAGAGGGTGTTCCTCTGGAGTCTTCAACGTTGACCCCAGATTCCATGAACTCACATGGACAGGGGAACCTGCTGCTGATTACCATTTACATTCCTCCTTCACTCAAGTAACTATACTCTTCCATGGTGAACACTACTTGAAAGATAAAATGATGTTGTCATAGGTATCGAATGTAATTTTACTGCCGAGGAACCTCATTATTCATCACTGGGAGTGAATCAGCAGCACCGAGCAGGCTGTGTCTTGAAGGATTTAGTTGCGGGTTGGGTCTGTGGCAGGTGGTGATCACTGCACAGTTGTGGAGATAAAATGGAGACAAAGTTTTACCTTCTCAATGAGGATAGTGTCCATTGTGTTGTGTGGCACTACCACTATGCTAAATGGAAAAGGCCTTGAATAGATCCAGCAACTCAAAAATGGGAAATGCTGAGCATCACAAGATGCAAAATTGCACTCAATCACAATCTATAATCTCAGGATGCAACTTACCAACATTCCCCACCCCCCCACTCCACCTGCCACATCTCCCCATTCTCATAGTACCAATCAGCTGTGAGATTAACCCTGGTTCAATGAAAAATGTAGGAGGAAACGTCAAATGTAGCAGCAAAAAAAACTTAAAAATTAGTGGAGAAGCTGCAATACTGGACTAATGCATGTTCCACAGCAGCAAACAGAATAAATGGATAGGACCAAGCGATCCCAAAACCAACAAATCAGTCCTTAATAAAACAAAGAACTGTGGATGTCGGAAATCTGAAACAGAAATTGCTGGAGAAATTCAGCAGTTCTGGAAACATCAAGGACAGAAAACAGAGTCAGTGCCTTGAGTCCTTATCCCTGCAGCCCTAAAATGAATCATGGTGGTCAATTAAATAGCTAACAGGAGGCAGAGGATCCACAAATGCACCTATTCCCAATGATGGAGGAGCCGAGCACGACATTGCAAAAGCCAAGGTGGATGTGTTTGCATCCATCTGCAGCCAGAGGTTGACTAGTGATCCAACCATGCCTGATCCTGAGGTCCTCACCATCACATATGCCAGTTTTCAGCTAAATTGATTTATAAAATGCATTATCAATAAATGGCTGAAAACACTGGGTACTGCAAAGGCTATGGATGCTGACAACATTCAGCCAAGAGTACTGATGGCTGGTACTCCAGAATTTGCTGTTCCCTAGCCAAGCTGTTTCTGTGTATCTACAACACTTGCATTGACAAAGTAATGTGGAAATTCATGCAAGTGCATGTGTCCACAGATTCAACCCAAACAATAACCACTCCCATTAGTCTACTCTTGATCACCAAGAAAGTGATAAGGCTGTTGACAGTGCTATCAAGTGACACATGCTCATAAATAGCTTGCTCACTGAAGCTCACCTTGGGTATTGAGAGATCCACTCAGCTTCTCGTTACAGCCTTAGTTCAAACATGGACAACAGAGCTAAACAATGCAGCATTTGACCGATAGTTGCACCAAGGACCCAAGCAAAGCTGGAGTCATGAGAAGGAGGAGGATTTTCTCTACTGGTTAGAGTCATTACTAGCGTAAAGGAACATAGTTGTGGCTGTTGGAATTTAATCATTCTTGCCCCAGGATATCTCTGTAGGAGTTTCTCAGTATCCTCGGTGCTACCATCTTCAGCTGCTTCATCAATGGCCTTCCCTCCATCAAAACGTCAGAGGCAGGGTTTCTCACTGATGTTAACACTATGTTCAGCATGTTTTATGATTCTTCAGATACTGAAGCAGGCTTGGTCCAAATGCAACAAGACCTGGACCACATTCAGGCCGAGGCTAAAAGGAAGTGCATAACCTTCATGCCATACAGTTGCTGAATGAGAACCATTTTCCACAAGACAAAATCTAACCATTGCCCCTTGATGTTCAATAGCAATACCATTGAATCCCTTGCATTCAGCTGAGGTTACCAATGACCAGAAAATTAACTTGACTATCTAAATAAATACGACAGTTAAAATAGCAGGTCAGGGAGTTGAATATAACAAATCCTGCTTTCTCAAAAAATTGTTTCCCGTAACAATGCCCAAATCAGGACTGTGATGGAATATTCCCCACTTGCCTGGATGAGTGCATCATTGCAACCACTCAAGAAGCTCAACATCATTCAAGACAATGTACCTGCTTGATGAGCACTACATTCAATACATTCAACCAGCACTTCCTTCAACACTGACACACAGTGTGTGCCATGTACAAGGTACATTGCAGTAACTCACACAGTTTCCTCCAACATCATCTTCCAAACAGGTGACCATCAAGGACAAGGGCAGCAGATACTTCACAATACCATGATTTGTATGTTCCCCTCCAAGCCAGATACCATCCTGACTTGAAAGTATAACACTATAACTTCACAGTTACAGGGTTAAAATGTTGGAATTCCCATCCTAACAGCACTATGGGTACATCTACACAACAGAGGGCTACAGCAGGACAAAATAAAATCACCTCTTCAAGGGCATTAAGGATTTTCAAGTCAGTGATGCCCACATCCTGTGAATGAATGAAAAATAGAGCAAATAGCATTCATAGCAATAGGAGTTTGAAATCACTCCACTTTCAGCACATTCTTGAAATAGAATACCTTTAGTCATAGCAGAGTCAGGAAAAAATAAAGTCGTAAGGTAAATCTTTAAATAAAACAAAAATATTTTGAAGAAAGTCATCAGGTCTGGCAGCATCTGTAGTGAGAGAAACAGAATTAATGTGACATATCCAATTTGACTTCTTCAGAACTGAAAAGAGAGAAAAGTGTGATGGGCTTTAAGCTGTTAAAAACAGAGGAGGGACAAGTGGTACCAATGGGAAAGTTAAGGAATGATTAGATGGGGAGAGAGATTAGAGATCAAAGGGGTCATTAATCCAAACGGCAATAATAGTGGTCCAAGTTGTGGGAAAAATACCAGGCAGTGATGCAGAGTATGTGTTGAAATCCAAAAATAAAATCAGCTCTGATTGAAAGCAAAAGCATGAAAACAAGTAATCAACACTGGGGAGAAATGAAATCAGAGTGCAGAACAGTGTTCAGATTCTGAATTGTTGAATACAAGGTGAGTAATGGACTGGTGCAGCAACTGCTCTGCCCAGGACCATACAAAATTATAGAAGATTGTTTGCACAACCCAGACCATCAGGGAAGCCAACCTCCCATCCATGGACTCCATTTACACTTCTCTTGTTGAGGAAATGCTGCCAACATTATCAGAGACCCCTCCCACCCCGGTAATGCTCTCCTACAATCTCTTCCATCAAGTCAAAGACACAGAAGCTTGAACACATGAACCAACAGGTTCAAGAACAGCTTCTTTCCTGCTGTTATTATGCTGCTGAATGGACCTCTCTAACTTAAAATAATGTTGGTCTTAATTTGTGCACCTCCTGTGCAGCTGTAACCTTGTACGCTTTGTTCTGCCTATGATCCGTCATTGTTTGCTATGATCAGCCTGTACTGCTCACAAAATGAAGCTTTTTACTGTACTTCTCTAAATGCGACTACAATAAATCAAATCAAGTCAAATCAAATCAAATCAAATGTCAACACTATCAGGCTAGAAATTGGCTAAATAGAGAATGAGGCATTCCTCCAGCTTGTGTTGGACTTCACTAGAACACTGCAATGGACCCGGGAGAGAAATATAAATGCAACAGTAAGAAATTATATTGACATGCTGAGCAACTGGGAAGATAAGGTTCGAAGAAGAACTACAGTGGACATGGGATGTTAACTCTGTTTCTCATTCTCCACAGATGACAGTAAAAATACTGGATATCTCAAGCACTTTATTTTGATTTTAGGAAGGGTGGTTCAAGCTTTCAGGCAGAATGGAGATGCCCTGCAAGGTAGTTGCTTTTGGTGTCACCTCAGTGGATGAGACTGGATTGTGAGTAGTGAATACAGAAGACAGGTTGGAGTCAAACCTGACAGAACGGATGATGTTTATGGCTGTTGGAGATCAACATCTCAGCTCCAGCCTGACAATTTTCAGCTACTTCATCAAAGACCTTGCCTCCATCATAAGATCAGAAATGGGAATGTTCACTGCATTATGTTTCGCACTATTTGCACTTCCTCAGATACTGAAGCAGTCCATATCGAATGACAGTAAGATCCAGACAATAGCCAGAGTTTTGCTAGCGACAAGCGGCATTCATATCACACAAGGCATGATCATCAGCAGTAAGAACAAATATAATTAATCTAACTGCCCTTGACAAGTAAGTGGCATTATCATCACTCAGTCCTTCACAATCAACATCATGGAGCTTTCCATTGCCTGGATGAATGAAGTTCCATCAACATTCAAGACATTTGACACAATCCAGGACAATCTGGCACACTTGATTGGCATATCGTTCTATAAGCATGCACAGTTTCCCTGACCAAACGGACATTATAAGATGCAATAGAGAAATTCACACAGCTTCTTCCGACAATGCACATCAAACCAATAACCAGTACCACTGAAGGGCAAGGGCAACAGATGCATGGGAACACTACCACCTGCACATTCCCCTTCAAGCCACTCACCATCCTGACTTGGAAAGAAGTAACTGTTCCTTCAGTGCTACTGCTTCAAAATTTGAGGACTTCCTCCCCTATGGCACTGTGGGTCTAACTGTATTAAAGGGATGGCACTGATTCAAGTAGGCAGCTCACCATCACCTCAAGAGCAACAAGAGGTGAGCAATAAATGATGGACAAGCCAACAATGTTGCCTGAAGAATGAATTAAAAGACTAGGCAAATGAAGTAGAGATAAGTAAATTATCTATGACCTCGGACAGTGAAGAGCAAGGAGGGAAAGGGAAACTGTTATTCCTCCTGTGATTGCATGGGAAGGTGGTACAAGTGGGATAGGTATCGGAGCGTGACAAAGCAGTGTATGAGGGTGTCATTGGAGGGAATGGTCCTGTTGAATGTTGACATAGAAGACAAGGAGAAAATACATTTGGTAGTGACATCATGCTTAAGGTGGTTGAACTAGCAGATTATGATCCTAGCGAGTTTTGAGAAAATTTGTAGCTCAGGTTGAGGTTCTGGATGTCGGTTTGCTTGCTGAGCTGGAAGGTTCATTTCCAGATGCTTCGTCACCCTACTAGGTAACATCTTCAGTGGGCCTCCGGGTGAAGCACTGTTGATAATTCCTGCTTCTCTATTTATTTGTTTAGGTTTCTTTGGGTTGTTGATGTCATTTCCTGTGATGACATCATTTCCTATGGTGATATCATTTTCTGTTCTTTTTCTCGAGGATGGTAGGTGGGATCTAACTTGATGTGTTTGTTGATAGAGTTCTGATTGGAATGCCATGCTTCTAGGAATTCTCATGCGTGTCTCTGTTTGGCTTGTCCTAGAATGGATGTATTGTCCCAATCAAAGTGGTGTCCTTCCTCATCTGAATGTAAGGATACTAGTGAGAGAAGGTCATATCATTTTGTGGCTAGTTGATGTTCATTTCTCTTGATGGCTAGTTTGTCCAATGTAGTGTTCATTCAATGTCCGCAGTCTGCAGATTTCTCACCAACAAACCCAAACAAGCAGACAAAATGCATCCAGAAACCCTAGCCACTCTCCCCTACATCAAAGACATCTCAGAAATGACTTCCAAACTAATCAGACTACTTGGCATCATGGTAGCTCACAAGCCCACCAACACTCTAAAACAGCAGCTAATGAACTTGAAAAACCCTATACAGACAACAAGCAAAACAATATCAGAACAGGTATGAAAGAGACAGAGAAACTGGGAGGTTTGAATGGATTCCATGCAAGAAGTATGGGGGAAGAGTGTTATAGATTTAACTGTGAGAGTCAGTTAGCTTGTGAAATAGAATTGATGGGATCGATTTTGGTAGGGTTAGAATTAGCATGTTTGATAGTCTTGAAACAAGTACTGCTGTAAAGCAATTTCTTCCTAGTATGGTAGAATCCTTGACCAAGGATGGTTTTAGGAAAGTTAGATCAATAGTTGTAACCCAACAAATTATTTTAGCATGTTATTCATTGTTACGCAGACCAAGGAGATATTGAAAGCTTGAGGCCAGAGAAGGTGATTGGGTCACCATGGAAACAAGCAGTCTCAAAGCTGAATGTTGAGGTAACCTGTTTGAAATTGAGTGTTGTAAATGTGCACTGCAGACTATGCATTCCTATGTTGCTCTTTGGGTAATTTAAATTTTCTCCGCTGTATATGCTCAATACTTTTCTTGACTGGCTCAAGCAAATTTGAGAGATTTTTTTCCCCACAATAGTCATGGAGAAAAGTAAATCTTTTCTGTGCAGCTGTTAAAACCTAGATCAGACAGAATTCTTTTAATAATGACAAATTTCTGACTTCCACCTTTACAGAAATACTTTGAATAATAAAACTGCAAGAAACTGCAAAGTTATTGAGGCACCTGCACAAATCATAATTATAACCAACTTTATAACCAAAGTCTAGGCATCATACATAAAGTACTATATTCCAAGCATTTTACCTTCCAAAGTAGGACAAGTTTGAGTTATGTCATGGAAGTATAATTGATTTTCACTGAATAGATAGGCTGAATGGTCTTTTTCCATTTCATATTTTCCCTGATTATCATTTTCACATTAACAATGCTAACTCTTCCCTCATGTTGAAACTTTTGAGCATAGCTTGAGGCAATAATCCTACAAACTTCACAATTTTTATTTCTGCTGCATGTGTTTTGTCAGATCAATGTGTATACAGCTCACTATCCTTCTTATTGATGTTGGTGGCATTGTACTTCTGCCAATTAATTTGGATGGAGCTGCTTACCAGTGCATTAGTAATAGATTGTGAACCAGTCAAGACTTGATCAGAGATTTTTTCTTTCAAATACATGACAGCATTACCTTCTCACAATATATTCTAACTCTGCTCAAGGCCTATACTCTGTGCTGCAAATGCATAGCAGGTATTTTGACATAACAATAATTTTAGTGGTTTGGCATATAGTGGAGGTTTTCCAAGTTAAATTTAATTAGTATGTTCCAAGACACTGATGTTGCATTCAGTTAGCATTATTGAAATTTTAATTGGTCCAGAAAATAATTGTTTTCTGAACAGTACTATGAAAAGAATTGTGTATGCTGACCCAGATTCAACATTGCCGATATCCAAGTTAATATATAACATGAACCAAAAAGAAAGTTTAAACTGGATGTATGATTTTACCAACAGATTTGCTGTTTGAAAAAGCTAACAAACATGTTTATTGTTTCAACAAAAGAGTGTGGTGTAAAAAAATCAATAATTGATAAATTGATAACCTTTTTCTTAAAATTCTTACTGCCTTTATTTCCAGTTAGGCAAGAAATTACTGTGGATTTTGCAACTCCAAAATAGGTAACACAAAGTTGAATGCAACTCTCCAATACAGTATTCCAATCCAGAAGAGAGACCGAAGAGTGACATAACATTTGTTTAACGTCTCCTTGGGAATCCTTGGGAACCACCTAGCAAACTTTAGGCATCATTTATCTTTGTTAATAAGTCCTGTGCACCTAAATTTGATTTTATTTTATTTTATTTATTTATTATCATGTGTATTTTGTTACAAAATATGGTGAGAAGTGTTGTATAGTGTCTCCACTCTCCAGCACAATCTGAGAACACAGAAAAAAATAATCAAGAACATAGAATATAAGGATAAAAGAAGAAATAAATAAAGAAAACGTGTTCAACTCTGCAGTCCTTCTTGTTAAGTGCTCCGTCATGGGCCATGGGCATGGGTGACCAGGCATCCCTTTGTTGCTCTGCCACCGCTGGAATGAAGATTGCCACTCTTCGGTGCCACCTTACCTTCACCAATGCCCTCACACTATGAGTCCTCACTGGACCTTGCTGGGTAACACATTGGCTCAAACTCAATTCTGCCACCACCATGAGCCTGCTTTGAGCCCCCCTCATTGACGCAGCTGCTGCAACTGCCATTGGGTCTACGACTGGGCCTAAACTCACCTGTGCAGTTACCTCCGCCAATCTGGATGCAGACACTGCCAGGAACCCAAACTGGCCTCTGCTGCAGCAGCCATGAATCAGCGCTAATCAATGCAGAAGCCCCTGGGAACTCAAACTCTCTCTGACATTGCTGCCACATGTCCATTCTGGGTCCAGTCCAGTCCATGCTGGGCCCACTTGCCACCTCCAATGCCATCACCAATATCAAGCTACATAGGGACCCTTTTGCTAAATTAATATTTGTAGACTCCAGAAATGATAATCTTTAAACCCATCCAACAAATCATGGCAGGAACAAATGTACAACCAACTTCAATCAGTATTTAAAAAAATTCTTAACACCATCTGGTTAATCAATCTAAGCTCCTAGAGCATCTTTGGGTCAAACTTTAAGGTATTTTGGCAGGTGTGTTGCCTGTGGCATCCTTTTGCAAAGCGAGTTTCTAGAGGGCAAGATGAATTTCAGACGATCAATTTTTGGCAAATGATGAATGGGGGAATGCTTAGTTAGAGACAAAAAAAACCTGCAGATGCTGGAATCCAAGGTTGACAAGCAGGAGGCTGGAAGAACACAGCAAGCCAGGCAGTATTTGGAGATGGAGAAGTCAATGTTTCGTGTGTAACCCTTCTTCAGGACTTGTACTTGAAGTTTCTGAAGCTGGAGGAAATGCTGCAGCAAGGAAGGCAGCAATGAACGGCTTGATGAATGGAAAGACAGGTAATCTCACAGCATGTGGGTTCGCAGGAACTGAACCTGAAGCTCCCAGTGGATCATGGTATCAGGCAGGTACATTACTGACTCTTTCCAATTGTTGAAGTGAGAATTGGTGTGCTTGCTTTGCTCTGTACTGCCTGTGGCAGTGATTATCACTTATTTTTGAAACATTCAAGTGATTTCCAAAAGGCTTCTTGTGGCATCAAGAAGCACCAGGTGCTTGACTGTGCACATGAGAGTCTAATATGTCGCCAATGCTTGATTTTTAAAGTGCCAACAATTCTCTTTAGCACCTGACAAGCAGAAAGAATGAGCACCAGGATTGGCCCACCTATTGGATTCCAATAGATACAGGCATCATACATGGTAACATAGTCCATTGTCCCTCCCATAACAAATCAGCATTGTTTTTCATGAGGTTGTGCTTCCACTTCATGTTCAGATTGCTTTTTTAAAACAGAGAGCATATCTGTGCCTTATTGCCAATAGTTGTCAAGTTGTGTGTATACAGTGCCAGTTCCCAATTCTCATTCTGTTCCACTGAGACCATCAAGTGCCTTAGGCGTGATGCTTATCACCTCACAAATGCCTCATGTCTTCACTCAGGGAACTGGAGAAAAACCGTGTCAGTACAATAGAAATCATTTAGCAAAGAACAAGTCATCGGCGTCTGAAACAATGGTTCTGGACAGTTCACGAGGGGTCCATCAGTACAGTTCAGAGTGAGCTTCAACATTTGTGATCAATTGCTGCATATACCATGATTTTGCTGTCAGTGTCGTCTTTTTTTTGTTGCACATGCCTATCTATTTAAATGGCTTTATCTATAAATTTAAATTGGTGAGCAGCCTACAGTAACATTATGTGCAGCTGCACACACGTCTTATAGGGAACATTGCTTTTATACAGATAGGGAAAGAGAAAGGGTTGACGTGGTGTTCTCTGAGAAAGAAGAAGGGGAACAGGAAAATGAGAATGGGTTGATGCACCAGAGGATGAATGAATAATACACAGACCAGCTGTGAAAGCTGGAGGGCAGCTAAAGACTCAGTAGAGATACTCCAGGTCTTTTCTTCCCAGAAGTTCAACATTCTTTCCTTCTATTTGACCTCATTCTGATATCAGATAAAACAATATCCTCAAATGGTGAAACTTTGCTTGTGTTCCTGTTACATCACCAAGATTTTGAAGACTATCAACTTTACAACTACTCATTTTTCCAGTTCCTAAAGACTCTTCCCCTAATTTGACATCATGAATGTCCATCTGCAAATCTACACTTGTGTGTTTTTGCTTGTTCTGGTGTTCCAATGCTTACTGTTTGGAAAGCGGAAGGCTGATAAGCTCCTGCTAAGGACCTTTGAGATGGGCATGGTAGACTTTGAGGAATTTTGGCCTTTGAGGACAAGGCATGTCCATCTCAGGTCGCCCAGTGTAATCAATGCAATAATGGATAGCAATTGTGCCTCTGAGTTAGATGGTTGTAGATTCAAATCCCATGTCATAAGCTTAGCACAAAATCAAAGCTATTTCCTTTGCTTCTGCATCATTCTACTCCCACTTTGTTTTCAGCACTGCACTATCAAAGATGATGCTTTCACATGAGACACTAAGCAAAGGATCAGCCTTTTCATTTCTGTGGGGACCAAAGATGCCAAGAGACATGCGGATGAATGGCAATGAGAGACAAGGTTGACTATGATCATATTGTTTAGCGTAGCAGTCTCTGTGGTCTGAATGGCCTATTCCTGCTCTGATTTTCTCTGTTCCTACATTGCATGTAAAAAATTCCATGCACTTTGAAGAAGTTTCCCTGATTTTCTGCCCAATATTTATCCCTCAGTCGATATCATTAAAATAGGGTTGTTCTATTATGACCTGTGGGAGATTTCTGTATTCAAACTGGTTACCATGCTTCTTGCATTTCAGCACATTAGTCCTCTTTATCCATAATGTAGGGCTTATCTCTGTGCTTGGTTTCTGCCAGGCTGTCAGCACAAATGAATATCCAAACCATAAGCATTTTGTAACAGGGAAAATCAAAAGGATCTCACTTCTCCAGTGCATTTTTCTTCTATGATTTCGGGTAAATGCCTGACTAACTCTAACAAGATTAGTTCCTAAGTAATTGGATTGTGTATTAAATTAGTGCAGTCAACTCAGCTAACTTACAAAATGATGTCTTTATGTTGCAGGTTGAGCAATTTTGTTCAGCAGTTTGAGTTAAAAGAGTCAGTTCCACATCATTGGGTTTGATGCCCATGCACTGTCAAACAGAGTTTGATATGTACTCAGTGGGTCGTTTGAATTCATGAAGCTTTTGTTTCTTAACTTATCAAGAGTTTTAACTTAAGTAAAGAGAGTCCAGATGCTCCTACCTGAGATCTGAAAACATTTAAAATTTAATGGTTGGGAACAGGGTCTGTTGCAACCATACAAACAAATACATGCAGAACTTTCTCTTGGTTGATCAGGCTGTATTCCTGACGAAGGGCTTTTGCCCAAAATATCGATTTAACTGCTCCTCAGATGCTGCCTGAACTGCTGTGCTTTTCCAGCACCACTCTAATCTAGACCCCGGGTATGGAATTAGCCAACTGTGTATCATATTCTTGGTTAGGAGCTTATGTTCTATCTATTTATCCAGGAGTGCATTTTTTTATGTTATCATTTTAGTTATTAAAATTTTTATGCAGATTTGTAATTTGGTAAAACATAAATCTATACCTGTCATAAGGACAGAGGTAGGAATGTTGATTGCTGATTTCACAATGTTCAATATCATTCATGACTCCTCAGGTACAGAAGTATTCCGTGTCCAACTGCAAGAAGACCCAGACAACATCCAGAATTTGGCTAATAAGTGGAAAGTAACATTCATACCATACAAGTGCTGAGCATTGACCATTTCCAACAAAACAGAATTCTAATCTGGATGGTGCAGTGACTCAGTGGTTAGCACCGCTGCCTCACAGCACCAGGGAACCCATTCAATTTCAGTCTCAGACAACTGTCTGCGTGGAGTCTGCATGCTCTCCCCATGTCTGCGTGAGTTTCATCTGAGTGGTCCGGTTTCCTCCCATAGCCCAAAGATACTTAATGGCAATGTCTGAGGAAGTGTTGCTGAACAAAGAGACCTTGGAGTGCAGGTTCATAGCTCCTTGGAAGTAGTCACAAATAGATAGGAAAGTGAAGAAGGCATTTGGTATGCTTTCCTTTACTGGTCAAAGTATTGAGTATAGGAGTCGGGAGGTCATGTTGCAGCTGTACAGGACATTGGTTAGGCCATCTTTGGAATATTGCATGCAATTCTAGTCTTCCTCCTTTCGGAAGGATGTTGTGAAACTTGAAAGGGTTCAGAAAAGATTAACAAGGATGTCGCCAGGGTTGGAGGATTTGATCTATAGGGAAAGGTTGGATAGGCTGGGGCTGTTTTCCCTGGAGCATCGGAGCAGTGGGGTGACCTTATAGAGGTTTATAAAATCATGAGAGGCATGAATAGGATAAATAGACACAGTCTTTTCCCTGGGGTGGGGGAGTCCAGAACTAGAGGGCATAGGTTGAAGGTTAGAGGGGAAAGATATAAAAGAGACCTAAGGGACAACTTTTTCATGCAGAGGGTGGTACATGTATGGAATGAGCTGCCAGAGGGAGTGGTGGAGGCTGGTACAATTGCAACATTTAAAAGGCATCTGGATGGGTATATGAATAATAAGGGTTTGGATGGATATGGGCTGGGTGCTGGCAGGTGGGACTAGATTAGGTTGGGATATCTGGTCAGCATGGATGGGTTGAACAGAAGGGTCTGTTTCCATGCTGTACATCTCTATGACTGTATAACTCTATAACAGACTTGGTGGCCTGCACTGAAGAGATTCTATTATTCTAAACTTCACCCCCTGCCATTCAATATTATCTTCGACTATCAACAACCTGAGTCTTACCATTGACCAGAAGCTGAATTGGACCAGGCAATGACTGTACCTGGGAATTATGCAGAAAGTAATTCACCTCCTGATTCCTGAAAAGCCAGTCCACCCATCGACAAGAGATATGTCAGGAAGAGTAATGAAATAGTCTCCTAACAACTGTATGAGTGTAATTCCAAAGACACTCAGAAAACTCAATATTATTCAAACAAAGCGACCTGCCTAACAGCTTCAACATTCACTCTTACCACCACTTTTGCACAGTGGCATCAACATGTACCATCTTCATTACATGCACTTCAGGAACTCACCAAGATCCTATAGATCCTATAGATCCTATAGACGACACCTTCAACCCAATGACCTCTACCATCAACAGTGATAAGAAGAGAAAATACATGGGAATACTAGCATTCGCAAAGTTCCCCTCCAAACCACGCACCATCTTGACTTTTAGAACACTATCGTTATTCCTTCACAATCATAGGGGCCATGTCATGGAATGCCTTCACTAACAGATTGGTGTTGCATACTGCATGGACCTCAGTAGATCAAGAAGGCAGCTCAACATCACATTCTCAAGAGCAATTTGAGATTGCCAATAAATGCTGGCCTAGCCAGCAATGTCAACACTTCTATGAATGGATTTGAACAAATTAACACTGTTTCATAAGCATCAATCCTTATATTGGAAAGACTCATCCCACCACTACCATTTTGTTTGTGGAGCAGACGCGAGCCAAGTCGCCTAATTCTGCTCCAACATCTTGTGGTCCTATGTTTATTGTGTGCTCAATTTTTGGAACACTTCCATTTAGTCTGTAAATGTGGCCTGCACAAACAGTAACTTGTCATTTTAGTTCTATACGCCACTCCCGTTTTGATGCACTGAACTTCTTATACTTGCCTTATCAAATTCAACAGAAGATCAGCAAAGATCAGCATAGCGTGGCACGGTGGCTCAGCGGTTAGCACTGCTGCCTCACAGCACCTGGGACCTGGGTTCAATTCCTGCCTCGGGCAACTGTCTGTGTGGAGCTTGCACATTCTCCCTGTGTCCGCATGGGTTTCCCCCAGGTACTCCAGTTTCCTCCCACAGTCCAAAGATGTGCAGGTTAGGTGAATTGACCATGCTAAATTGCCCATAGTGTGGGTGGATTAGTCAGGGGTAAATGTAGGGGAATGGGTCTGGGTATGTTGCTCTTTGGAGGGTCAGTGTGGACTTGTTGGGCCAAAGGGCCTTTTTCCACACTGTAAGGAATCTAAAAAAAACACTCCACGTTGAATTGGACAACTTTTCAGTCTTAACACTAAGTCCAATAATTTCATCTCATAAAACTGGTTCCATTTTGATTGAGAGGACCAGAAACTCAGCAAGTTTGGTAGTTCGGAGAGAAACAAGTAAACATTCTAGGTTCAATGTGACTCTTCGTACATCATAAAACTCAAAAGGTTAATTCTGTTTCTCTATACACAGATTCTTAATTTCCTTAGTATTTTCTGTTTTTATTTCAGATTTCCTGCATCCACCATATATTGCTTTAACCTTTTGTACCTTCTTCCTCTTCATCTCCTTTTGACTGACACCATCAATTGTTTTATCAATTAATCATGTCTGCCTTTCATCCTTTTGTCAATTATTCCCCTTTCACTGCATCTGTACTTGCTTTAAACCTGTAATGTCTTCAACTATTCCACCTCTGACACATGGAGGATGACCTAAAACACCAACTCTGTTTCATGACAACAGAACATTCAAAACTTATAAATGTATTAGACAAAGCAAATGTGGGTTTATGAAAGGCAAATCTTGTTGAACAAATCTATTTTTTTGAGGATATAACTAATAGAATGGATTTTCAGAAAGGTTTGATAAGATCCCTTACAAGAAGTTAGTTGAAAATAAAAACACAAGGGATACGGATAATATATTGATACTGGATCGAGAATAAGTTGACAAACAGGAAACAAAGATTGGGAATAAATAAATGTTTTTCTATGTATCAGGCAGTGACCAATGAGATATCACAAGGCTTCAACTTTTCAATAGACAATAGACATTATGTGCAGGAATAGGCCATTCTGCCCTTTGAGCCTGCACCGCCATTCATTATGATCATGGCTGATCATCCTTAATCAGTATCCTGTTCCTGCCTTATCTCCATAATCCTTGATTCCACAATCCTTGAGAGCTCTATCCAACTCTTTTGAAAATGAATCCAGAGACTGGGCCTCCACTACCCTCTGGGTCAGAGCATTCCACACAGCCACCACTCTCAGGGTGAAGAAATTTCTCCTCATCTCTGTCCTAAATACCCCGTATTTTTAAGCGGTGTCCTCTGGTTCGGCACTCACCCATCAGCGGAAACATGTTTCCTGCCTCCAGAGTGTCCAATCCTTTAATAATCTTATATGTCCCAATCAGATCCCCTCTCAGTCTTCAAAACTCAAGGGTATACAAGCCCAGTTGTTCCAATCTTTCAGCTTAAGGTAGTCCCGCCATTCCAGGAATTGACCTCGTGAACTTATGCTGCACTCCCTCAATAGCCAGAATGTCCTTCCTCAAATTTGGAGAACAGAACTGCACACAATGCTCCAGATGTGGTCTCACCAGGGCCCTGTACAGCTGCAGAAGAACCTCTTTGCTTTTATACTCAATCACTCTTATTATGAAGACCAGCCTTCTACACTACCTGCTGTACCTGCATGCTTACCTTCATTGACTGGTGTACAAGAACACCCAGATCTCTTTGTACTGCCCCTTTACCTAAATTGATTCCATTTAGGTAGTAATCTGCCTTCCTGTTCTTGCCACCAAAGTGGATAACCATACATTTATCCATATTAAACTGTATCTGCCATGCATCTGGCAACTCACCTAACCTGTCCAGGTCACCCTGTAATCTCCTAACATCCTCCCCACATTTCACCCTGCCACCCAGCTTAGTATCATCAGCAAATTTGCTAATGTTATTACGAATACCATCTTCTATATCATTGATATATTTTGTAAAAAGCTGCGGTCTCAGCACTGATCCCTGCGTTATCCCACTGGTCACTGCCTGCGATTCCGAAATGGAGCCGTTTATCACTACTCTTTGTTTCCTGTCAGCCAACCAACTTTCAATCCAAGTTAGTACTTTGCCCCCAGTACCATGCGCCCTAATTTTGCTCACTAACCTCCTATGTGGGACTTTATCAAAAGCTTTCTGAAAGTCCAGGTACACTACATCTACTGGATCTCCCTCGTCCATCTTCAGAGTTACATCCTCAAATAATTCCAGAAGATTAGTCAAGCATGATTTCCCCTTCATGAATCCATGCTGACTCTCACCTATCCTGTTACTACTATCCAGATGTGTCGTAATTTCATCCTTTATAATGGACTCCAGCATCTTTCCCACCACTGAGGTCAGACTAACTGGTCTATAATTTCCTAATTTCCCTCTCCCACCTTTCTTAAAAAGTGGTGCAACATTAGCCACCTTCCAATCCGCAGGAACTTATCCTAAATCTATCGAACTCTGGAAAATAATCACCAACGCATTCACGATTTCTTGAGCCACCTCCTTCAGTACCCTGGGATGTAGACCATCAGGCCCCAGGGACTTATCAACCTTCAGACCTAACAGTCTCTCCAACACCAATTCCTGGCAAATATAAATTCCCTTAAGTTCAGGTCCTTCAGCCACTGTTACCTCAGGGAGATTGCTTGTGTCTTCCCCAGTGAACACAGATCTGAAGTACCAATTCAATTCTTCTGCCATTTCTTTGTTCCCCATAATATATTCCCCTGTTTCTGTCTTCAAGGGCCCAATTTTAGTCTTAACTTTTTTTTGCCTTTCGTATACCTCAAAAAGCTTTTACTCACCTCCTTTATATTTTTGTCCAGTTTACCGTTGTACCTCATTTTTTCTCTGCATATTTCCTTCCTAGTAATCCTCTGTTGTTCTTTAAAAGCTTCCCAGTCTTCCGTTTTCCCACTTATCTTTGCTCTGTTATACTTTTTCTCTTTTAACTTTATATGTTTCTTGACTTCCCTCCTCAGCCACGGCCACCCATGCCTCCTCCTAGGATCTTTCTTCCTTTTTGGAATGAACTGATCCTGCATCTTCTGCATTATACACAGAAATATCTGCCATTGTTCCTCCACTGTCATCCCTGCTAAGGTATTGCACCATTGAACTTTGGCCAGCTCCTCCCTCATAGCTCCATAGTTCCCTTTATTCAACAGAAATATTGTCACTTCCGATTGTACCCTCTCCCTCTGAAATTGCAGATTGAAGCTTATTGTATTATGGTCATTACTTCCCAATGGCTCCTTCACTTCGAGGTCCCTGATCAATTCTGGTTCATTGCACAATACCAGATCCAGAATTGCCTTCTCCCTGGTAGGCTCCAGCACCAGCTGTTCTAAGAATCCATCTCGGAGGCACTCCACAAAGTCTCTTTCTTGAGGTCCAATGCCATCCTGATTCTCCCAGTCTACCTGCATGTTGAAATCCCCCATAACAACTGTAGTAACATTTTTGTAACAGGCCAATTTCAACTCCTGATTCAACTTACATCCAACATCCAGACTACTGTTTGGGGGCCTGTAGATAACTCCCAAGAGGGTCTTTTTACCCTTAGAATTTCTCAGCTCTATCCATACTGACTCTACATCCCCTGATTCTAGGTCCCCCCGCGCAAGGGACTGAATATTGTTCCTTACCAACATGGCCACCCCACCCCCTCTGCCCGTCAGTTTGTCCTTACGATAGCACGTATAGCCTTGAATAAGCATTTCCCAGGCCCTGTCCACTTGAAGCCACGTCTCAGTTATCCCCACAATATCGTAGCTGTCAATTTCTAAAAGAGCCTCAAGCTCATCCATCTTATTTCTAATACTTCGTGCACTCATATATAGTATTTTTAATTTGTTACTGCCCTCACCCTTCCCATCAACTCCTATTTCACGCAACCTTACAGCATGATCCCATTTTGAGTTTTCTGCTTCATTGATACAGTTGTCTTTCTTGACTTCCCTTGTTCTAACTTTCCCTTCAATTTCCTTCTTAAACATCCAGTTTGTCCCCCCCCCCCCGCCCGCTACTTAGTTTAAATGCAGCTGTATTGCAGTAGCAAACCTGCCTGCCAGAATGCTGGTCCCCAACCTATTAAGGTGCCAACCGTCTCTCTTATATAACTTATGACATATATAAGTGACCTGGATGAGGGAACCAAGTATAACATTTCCACTATTGCTGATGAGACATATCTGGACAAGATTGTGAGGTGTGTTGAGGATACAAGGAGGCTTCAAGGTGATTTAGACAAATTGAGTGTGAGGAAATGCATATGGTAGGTGCAGTGTAACTTGTATAAGTGTGAAGTTATACACCTCAGTCTGAAAAACACAAAAGTATAATTTAAATGGTCTTAGATTTGGAAGTGTGGATGTACAAAGGAAAGTGCAGTAAGCAGTTTGAAAGGCAAATGATACATTGTTTTTTATTTGAAGAGAATCTGAGTTCAGAAGCAGGGGTACCTTGCTGTAGTTACACGGTGTCTTGGTGAGACCATCCAAAGTTGGCATAGTTGCATGCAGTTTGTTCACCCTACCTAACAAAGGAGATATTTGGCGTAGGGGGAATGTAACATATGTTTATAAGGCTGACAATGGGGATGGCAGGCATGACCTATGAGTAGAGATCTGTTAGAATGGGACTGTATTCAGAAAAGGTTAGAATTGTAGAGAGAAGTTGATTGAAATCATTAAGTTCTAGCAAAACAATACAGACAAGATGAAGGGAGGCTGTTTTCCTTTTGGGAGTCTCGAACCAGGGGACACAGTCTCAGGATTTAGGGTAGACCATTTAGGACTGAGATGAGGAAATGTTTTTTCACTTAAATGGCATCAAACCTATCAAATTCTGTACTACAGAAGACCAAGACTGAACAAATGCAAGAAAGTTATTCTTTTTTATGTATTTCAAAGGCATTACAAGGTATGAAGGGAAAGCAGGATATGGTATTGGGATAGATGATCAGCCATGATCATATTGAATGGCAGAACCTGAATGCCAAATGGCCTACTCTTGCTCCAAGTTTCTATGTTTCTATATTTCTTTCTCAGCTGATGCTGCCTAACTTGCTCAGTATTGGCAGTATTTTCTTTTAATTACCTAATTCAGTACTGTGTAACATGCAATATTCTGTAGGCGTGTATGTTCCCACCATGGAGTGTTTTCACACCAAGAATTCACTTTAAGTGTGAAGGTCAAATTTTAATGGATGGTAAGTTCTGTCGAATTCACTTATCTCCATGATAAAAATTCCCAATATAATCCATTACTTTAAGTTCGTGGTACAATCTGCCTATATAGCATGCAAAACAACACTTTTCACCGTATCTCAGTACGTGACAACAATAAATCAATCAATCAAATATAAGGTGTAAATAATTCATGAGTCAGGTGTGATATTAACATTACTAAACAAGTTCTGAGTTCACAGTATGTGTTTTGAATTTGAAATGCATTCAATTTTCAGCTTCCTTAGCTCCTAACCTGAAATCACAGTATGAATACACCATTCCAAAATGGTGACAGAATAGGACTTCTCAGCCAGAGCTCAGCAGCTTCATCCATTTCTTTTCTTTTTTTTTCCTCCTTAGTGTTTTTTTTCCTTTTTTCTCCTCAGCGATGTTGCGAACACCTAGCCTCAGTGTGGATTCGGACTCTCGGCCTCAGCACGGACCAGCATGGACTCCTCTTGGCCCAGCATAATGGTCTCCCAGCCTGGTGGAGTATCTTCTTGGCCCAGCGTGGTGGTCCCTCGGCTTGGTGTGGCATCCTCTTGGCTCAGCATGGCAGTCTCTCGGCTTTGGTGTGGCATCCTATTGGCCCAGCGTGATGGTCTCTCAGCAGCCCAAGTGGTGGTCTCCTGATATTGCTGTCTTTCTGCCCAGCCTTGCGATGTTTCCAGAATGGTCTGCAGCTTTGAGAGCCTCAAGTTGAAGCCTGAACTGATGTGGAGTTAAAGCCCAGAGCAGACTAGAGCTAGGTGCCGAAGTGGACTGGGTTGGATGCACTGTTATTCTGAACTGTTTACTTCTTTACTTTTCCAATTTATTCCTATGATCTGTAATGCTGGACTTTATTTCTTGACTTTTCTAATTTATTTTTCCCTCAGAATTTGTACTTCAGTACCTTTGTACCTCAGATGGTGCCGTAAGTGGCCAGAGTAAAATTTTCACGATACTCATTTGAGTGCATGTGACAATAAAGCCAGTTCTGATTCTAAATAGAAAACTGTTCCTAATACAGTTTTAACTGACAACTCCAGTTAGAAAAGTATAGAGAGCCTGTTTGGATAAATGGAAAATTCTCACATTGGTTCCACATGAGACTATCTCGGATATTTTCATTACTCACCCTGCTCTCTGCTGGAGTGGTCCAGTTCCTGTGAAGGTTTGGTTAATGGACAGGTAACTCAGAATAGGGACAAACATGCCACTTTGAAGTTGAGTGCAGCAAGTGGAAGGTTTAGTTTTGGAGATTCAGCTACTTACATATCATTTTCCTTCTAGAGTCAGAAAACTCACATCAGGATTGTTTTTGTGCTCCGATCCTGCCCCCATGAGAAGCTGTTAAAACCACCTGTTTATATTTTTAAAAGACATTTCTGGAATGGCAACTTCGCTGGCAGCATATATTGCCCATCCCTAATTGCCCTTGAGAATGTGATGGTTGGATTCCTAGTTTTTGCTCTGCTTTTGTAGACACAGTATTTATATGGTCAGTGCAGTCAGCTTTTGCTCAATGTTAACAGGTAACATGTTGATAGTGAGGGATTCAACATTGACAATTCCATTGAATGTCAAACGGTGATGATTGGACTCCATCTTGAGATGGGGATTTTTAGAGGTTGGGCTGGGCAGGAGTTAACAGCCATGGGGATGGTGTGGCAACACTCACTGCGCTGAGCACCTGTCAGCACTGATACATGCAACTTCTTACATCAACAAACTGTCGACATTGTCCATTAATGCCAGCAGTGCATTATCACCTTCTGTTTTGCCCCTCGTAGGAGAAATGGGTTCACAATGCCCACACACAAAGAGAAAGGCCCTTCAGGAGATCTATTCACCATGGAGATCATCAGGGTTTCTGACTATGGGCAGATCCGGGAAAGGTAGATGTGCATTCTGGTGGAGTAGAAACTGAAATAAAAGGCTAAAAATAATATATCAGCCCATGTAATAGCATGCCAAAGGCTCAGCTGCATTTAGATGAACTTTGCAAGGATTTTGCTCACAAGCACTTTTGATGTAAGTCGTAGATTTAATCATTAAGGTTTAAGGACTGCATATGATCAAGCATTGCCAGAGAAGTCACCAGGCCAAGAGTCATCACACTATACAAGCTCATCACACGTCAGCTAAGATTCTGTCACGTCAGTGGCTCTTTGGGAGTGTACAGATGGACTGACACTGCATGATGAGCATATTGGGAGTCAGAAGAAGCTCGCAGAGCAGACACAGCTGTTATCAGACACCATCAGTAAATGGAAGACAGAAACAACCAAACTCTCCTAAGCAGTGATGCAGTGTCAAGGGTCACAGGAAAGTAAGAAGCACATAAATATGCAAGCATTTGGATGTGTTCCCACATCAGTGTTCCCTGATGTAATTCTTTTTTATTCACTCCTAGGATGTGAGCATCACTGGCTGGGCTAGCATTCATTGCCCACCCTGAGTGGCCCTTGAGAAGGTGGTGGGGAGCTGTCTTTTTGAACCGTTGCAATCCATGTGCTGTAGATACACCCACAATGTAGAAAGGCAATTCCAGGAGTTTGACTTAACACTGAAGGAACACCGATATATTTCCAGGTCAGAATGGTGAGTAGCTTGGAAGCGGTCTTGCAGGTGGTGGCATTCCCATGTATCTGCTGTCCTTATCCTTCAAGATGATAGCATCCTTTAGATAGTAAACATCACTGCTACTGAGTGTTCATGGTGGAGAGAGTGGATGTCCGTGGATATGGTGCCTAGTAGGTGGGTTGCTTGGTCCTGGATGGTGCCAAGCTTCTTCAGTGTTGTCGAAGGTTCACTCATGCAGGCAAGTGAGGAGTATTACATCACACTATTGACTTGTATGTTGTTGATGGTGAACTTGTTTCGAGGAGTTAGGGGGTGAGTTACTCACTGCAGTATTCCTAGCCTCTGACCTGCTCTTGTATCCACTGCGTTTACATGGAGAATCCGCTTGAGTTCCTGGTCAATGGTAACTCTCAGGATATTGATAGTGGGGGATTCAGTGATGGTAACAACATTGAATGTCAAGTGATGATAATTATGTTGTCTCTTCTGGGAAACCATCATTGTCTGGCATTTATGTGGTGCAAATGTGATTTGCCACTTGTCAGCCCAAGCCTGGATATTGTCCAGATCTTATTGTATTTGAACATGGACTGCTTCGGTATCTGAGGGAGTTGTGAATGGTGCTGAATATTGTGCAATCAGCAGCGAACATTTTCACCTCTGACTTTATGACAGAGGTAAGGTCATAGAGAATTGGCTTCACCTTTTCATGACCAAATGGCAATCTTTTATTTTGTTACTGATTTAAATTTAAGAACAAATACTATATAAATAAACATTCTAACATTTGACCTCAACCTGGGTAATATGCAATTTGCATTGGGAATTTAGTAGAATGGGAACGTCATACAGAATTTTGCACAGTAAGCATATGTGTATTTCTGCAATATAAGCTTTGCCACTGGGGGAGATAGTAGAAGCAGAATAGCTTTACTTGAAGCTGCAAACTCTGCTATTCTCTGACTGAGTGATTCTTTCCAAAGTCCCAGCTTTCGATTTTCATGTGTCTCGATAAAACGTTTCTGTAAACACTCCTAAAAGCAGTCTTTGTGTGGCAAATGCAGGATTGGTAACATAGTCCTGATATGGATCTCCTGCACTTTATTCACTGGCTAGGCTTGCTCCCCAATGAAGGTGAAAGTGAGGACTGCAGATGCTGGAGATTGTAGTCGAGTGTGTGGGGCTGGAAAAGCACAGCAGATCAAGCAGCATGCAAGGAGCAGGAGAATTAACATTTCAGGCAAAAGCCCTTCATCAGGAATGAGGCTTGCGAGCTGAGGAGGTAGAGGGATAAGTGGGAGGGGGGTGGGGTTGGGGAGGAAGGTAGCAGAGAGTGCGATAGGTAGATGGAGGTGGGGGTAGGGGTCAGAGAGGAGGGTGGAGCATAGAGTTGGGAAGGAAGATGGACAGGTAAGACAGGTCATGAGGGCAGTGCTGAGTTGGAAGGTTGGAACTGGGAAAGGTGAGGGATGGGGAAATGAGGAAACTGGTGAAATCCACACTGATGCCTTCTGTTTTTTTTTAGATTAGATTCCCCACAGTATGGAAACAGGTCCTTCGGCCCAACAAATCCACACCGACCCTCCAAAGAGTAACCCATCCAGACCAAATCCCCTAGCCTATCTTTAGCCCTGACTAATGCACCTAACACTATAGGCAATTTAGCATGTCCAATTCACCTGTCCTGTACATCTTTGGATTGTAGGAGGAAACTGGAGCACCCAGAAGAAACACACGCAGACACGGGGAGAATGTGCAAACTCCACACAGACAGTCACCCAAAGCAGGAATCAAACCCAGGTCCCTAATGCTGTGAGGCAGCAGTGCTAATCACTGAGCCACTGTGTGGAGGGTTCCAAGGTGGAAGATGAGGCGTTCTTCCTCAAGGCGTTGAGCGGTTGGGGGTGGAGATGGAGTACCTGGACTACACCTCCTCTCACCCTGCCTCCTGTAAAGACACTATCTCTTATTCCCAATTCATCCACCTCCGCCACATCTGCTCCCAGGACGACCAATTCCATGACAGAATACTCCAGAAGGCCTCCTTCTTTAAAGAGCGCAATTCTCCCTCCCACTTGGTTGATGATGCCCTCCAACGCATCTCATTCACTTCCTACCACTACAACCACATCAAGGACAGAATCCCGGTCCTCACCTTACATCCCACCAACCTCCATATACATTGCATCATCCTCTACCATTTCCACCATCTACAAACAGACCCTACCATCAGAAATATATTTCCCTCCCCACCCCATCTGCTTTTTGTAAAGCCTATTTCCTCTGCGACTCCCTTGTCAGGGCCACACCCCCCACCAACCTACCCTCCCATCTTGGCACCTTCCCTTGCCACGGCAGGAATTGTGAAACCTGTGCCCACACCTCCCCCCTCACCACTGTCCAAGGCCCCAAAGGAGCCTTGCATATCCATCAGTGTTTTACTTGCACTTTCACACATGTCATTTACTGTATCCATTGCTGCCGATATGGTCCCTTTACATTGGGGTGACAAGACACCTACTTGCAGAACGCTTCAGAGAACATCTCTGGGACACCTGCACCAACCAGCTCACCAGCCTGTGGCCGAACACTTCAACTCGTCTTCCCACTCAGCCAAGGACATGCAGGTCCTGGGCCTACTCCAGCGCCACTCCCTAACCACCTGACGCCTGGAAGAAGAACGCCTCATCTTCCGCCTTGGGACCCTCCAACCACATGGCATCAATGCGAATTTCATCAGTTTCCTCATTTCCCCTCACCCCACCTTGTCCCAGTTCCAACCTTTTAACTCAGCACCGCCCTCATGAACTGTCCTCCCTGCCAATCCTCCTTCCCACCTATCCGCTCCACACTCCTTTTTGACCTATCACCACCATTTCCCCCATCTCTATCTACATATCACACTCCCAGCTACCTTCCTCCCAGCCCCAATGCCCTCCTATTTATCTCTCCATCCCCTCGGCTCACGGCCTCATTCCTGATGAAGGGATTTTGCCTGAAAAATTGATTTTTTGCTCCTCAATGAAGTTGAACTTGCATGGCATGGAAAGATCTATCTAACTATTTAAGTGACTCCCCTTCACTACGTTGCTGTCAGTACATCAGGTCTACAGTCAACCTCAGGCTGTCTGCATTAAGCAGCTGGATGTTCTCTGAGCCTATACATAATTCATTAGCTGGATATGAAATGCTTTGTCCACTGGAAGTTTGAGAGACTATTTGAAAATGTGACAAACTGCACTGTGCCCACAACAGGCAGTAATTACATCAATTTGGTATGAGCATACTAAGACACACACATAAACATTTCTGATGCTTGTATCTTGTTTTAAAAGGTATGGAGTATAAATATGGTCTAAATATGGTGGTCTATGTTCATTCAGGATTACTTTTACTTCTTATCTTAGTAACCAAATATCACACCCTCTTAATGGTAGTTTTTCAAATTTAGTTGTAACTTCATATCATCTACCATGATTGACACATCTCATTCCATAAAACTTGCTACGTAAATTCCACGTACTTCAATTCCTCACAGAGACTGTACACCAGATAGATATCAATAAACAGGGTCAGTTGTCTCATTTTAGGGTCATCCATCCAGACAACTGCTGAGGAAATTTCCTATCGGACAACCAAAGGATTTTCTTTTAAAAAAATGAAACAACTGCAGATGCTTGAAATCAGAAACAAAAATCAGAAATTGCTGGAAAATCTCAGCAGGTCTGGCAGCATCCATGGAGAGAAATCAGAGTTAATGTTTCGGGTCCAGTGACCTTCCTCAGAACAGAAGATTCTGAAAGAAGGTTCTCTGGACCCAAAACATTAACTCTGATCTATCTCTACAAATGCTCCAGACCTGCTGAGATTTTCCAGCAATTTCTGTTTTTGTAAGGGATTTTTATTTTGTCTTTTGATTTATCAGAACAGGGGCCTGCATTCCACATGTGAATATTAAAAATGCAATCATAAATTAATTTCAAATTAATTTTGAAGGCTAAAACTTGCATCATCCAATCCTGGACTTCATCGTGGGTGTTGATCTCTCTCTATGCCATCAGTTGTCAATGCATCTTTTGTCTGGCTGAATTTGCAACTGCCTTGCTATATTGCCATAGTGTAGTTTGAAATAATAGCTGCATTTTATCATCAGTGGGTAACAGCACTCTCCATTCATCTTGCTGACAGCTGCCAAGGATGTTTCTGCAGAACTTCAGAGGCAACACTCAGGACTTGTCAGGTTGGGAGGATAGAAGTTGAGGTCATTAATGGAAGGAGTGTTCTGGAGAGAAATTGGATAAGGTCAAAAATTGCAAGATCCAATTACCCCATTCTTGATTCTGTTGCAGAGATAGAGCATGGTTCCTAATCCAAATGATTTTGGTTTGCAGTCTTACATAGAGTGCTCTGTTAATTGAAAGCATTTCCAACACAGGACCAATGGCATCAGTGGTGAGTGCAAACCTCTGCCAGTCTGGGCTTCTGACAGGGGAACTGGACTGATATAACCTGTTCCTGGGAAGGCTTGGCTGGAAGGAAAATTAATGCAGAGACTGGTAGAAAGAAATTGCTCCAAGATTTTCTGATATAGCCATATGTGCTTCTTTGATGAAGGTGTAAGTAGTGAGGTTGACATGTTCCTGAAGGAGGCAAGAAGTTCTCAAAGTCCTGAACCACAAAAAGGTTGGGACACTCGGACTAGTGGGCTTACCGATCAGTTTCTAAAGTCTGGTGCCAGAAAAAGTGCAACAAATTCCACATGTAGCCATGTATTACACTGCCCCCTGTGCCAATAATGCACCACGACTCCATCACTCAGGGCATATGTGCAACCTTCCGATACTGCACATTACCGTCACACACTTATCACTGTTACTCCCCTCCCACTCACTAATTAAATGGTCCACACATCTTCAGGTGTTCAGCTGTGTGGCAGGCACATTAACAAGCACACTGACTGACATTCTGCCATCTCTCTTACAGGACAAGGTGGCCCGAAACAACTAGGAGTGGCAAAGAACTCATAGAGTGCAAGTATAACTGCATTGAGAGAGCCTTCTGTAAGGGATGGTAGTTCATGTCATGAGGTTGACTCTGCTTGAAATGGTTACATCAGGGCATCACTGAGAACATTCAGGACAAGGTTATGGCACTGCCTTACACCTCTTCTTAACCGCCACCTCATCTGTAATCTGGCATGATGTGCAAATTGCCAATGGTATGAACAAAGACCTATTGCTTCTTGCCCTCACCCCTTGTTCCCATTCTGGATTTCTGCTGTTAGACACGCAAGAACTACTGTCTGTCCAGCCACTCTGACTCGGCATAAAGAGCAAGGGCTACACCACAGCCTTGAGGAAAATGTCACCCACACTTCTTCTGACACCTCCAGATGCCAACACAAGTACTAGCAAGCATGGACTTTGTAGGTTAGTATAGAGTCAAGATCAGCATATTGTGAGTTACTGGGCTTGAGTGAGCTTTAATACTCCAAAGAGAAAGGGAAGTTTGCAAATCCAGCTAATTGGAGGTGACATCATAGAAGTGTCAGTTGCAGAGAGCTCAGATGAGGACTGCGAGTGGGCATCAGACAGGAACAAGCTCAAGAGCATTTGCACTAAAATTCATGGCACACTGACAGGTCTGCTTTAAGCCTCTGGTCACTCTCAAAGAAATGCAACTATCTAACTCCAACCTAGCACAAGGCTTCACACAGAGTTTAGAGCACAGCCTCTCCACTGCAGAAATGTTGGCCAATGCCATTAAACCACTTGCGTACACATTAATGCTGCAATATCAGGTCGACAATGCTTCATCTTTCATGACAGGCAGAAACCATTAAATATCTGAGGACAAGAAACAAGCTCAGGTTGAGGGTCATGAGATCCATTTTTGTCACCTTGTAGATTCAGACAGATATCATCGTTCTGGTGGATAGCAGAGCCATCACGGCAGTGCAGCAATCTACACTCTAACAGGATGCCAAGGTAACTGAGAAATTTCCTTGAATGAGGGACAATGACTCCTTCGTGAATGTACCTACTTCCTACTCTCAAAATGATGCCTCCATCACCCAACAATTCTCTTGCTATTGTCTCTCAGCAGGTAGGGACTATGGGAAAACTTGTGATGTGTGTGACAGGTAAAATGTGGGCGGTTTTGGATCCACAAGACATTCAGGATGGTCACATCAGCATGAATTGCCAGAGCATAGCAGTCCTTAAACAACGTGTTGCTGATTTGGAGCAGCGACTCTCCTCACCCTGCACCGTACAGGAAGGAGAGAGATTCCTGGTCAGTTGTACCAGAGAGCGGTCATTTCACATTGTGATAGACAGATGAGGCAAAGTGCAGAGATGACAGGTAAGTGAGTGACCAATCGCAGAAAAGAAAGAAGATAGCAGGTCCAAGAAACTCAGGACTCCTTGGAGCTATCTGATAAGTGTGAAATTTTAGATGCATATTTTATGAGCAACATGATTGAGTTGGGGGTGGGTGGCTTGAGGGAAAGCCACAATACCATGGTGGCTAAGACTATTCTGGGAAAAGAGCCGAAGGCTGGTCGGAGATGAGTAAGTTGGTAGTAGTGGGTGACTCAATAGTTGAAGGATAGACAGTCTAGGTCACAGCTGAGATTGTGAATCCTGTATGATCTGTTACATCCTTGGTGTAAGTGTTTGAAATAAAATGGAACACCTAGATAAACCTCTGGAAATGAAGGGTGACAAACAGTGGTCATGGTGCATATTGGAACTAACAACATCAGAAGAGATATTTTGGAGGACATGTAGGATCAGTTTCACAAGTTAGGAAGTAGTTTGAAATGAACGACCTTCCAGGTAGTAATCTCAATCTCATGAGCCTCACCATTCAGGTAAACGTAGGTCAGGGAGGTAAATGTGTGGCTTGTCAGATGGTGTAGAATGGAAGGGTTTAGATTTTTAGGATATTGGGGTCACTTTTGGGAAAGGAGAAAGCTCTTCAGAAGAGATGGTCTTTACCTGAGCACAAGAGGAACTAATGTCCTGGCTGAAAGAGTAAATACTGGACCGAGGGTGGATTTAAACTTATAAAGCAGGCGTGGGTTGACTAAAGGGCCTACTTTTGCTAGCACCAAAGAAGGTAAAAGTGAAAAGATTGGGAATGGGTAAATGGAAGGTAGGGAAGGCTTGAGTGTTGACAGTGAGCAAAGAAATAGTCTTCCAGCGGGCAAGAAAGAGACAAGAGTAGGGTTAAATTGTATGTGTGTAAATGTAAGGAGTATAGTGAACACAACTGGGGAAATGGAAGCTGAAATTGTTCTAGAAGGATGGGACATAGTAACGTTGACTGAAAAATGGTGTAAGAATAGGACTGAATACTTAACATTCAAGGTTAAAAACCTTTTAATAGAAACATGTTAGGTAGAAAGGGAGGAGATGTAGCAGTCTTGGTTGAAAATAATATCATTGCCATTGAATAAGATGCAATTCCTGAATTAGAATCTATATGGCTGGATTTGAGAAATAAGAAGTGCTAACTTTTTTGGATATTTATTATAAACATCCAAATAGAGGGGAGGAACTCAAAGACAGTATTTGTAGGCAGATTGCGAAAATCTGCAAGACAAGTAGGATTGTGATAGTTGATGATTTCAATTATTCAGGGTAGACTGGGCAAAAGGTGGAGCGTGGAGCATGGAAGAGAAGAAATTCCTGTAAAATGTGCAGGAAAATGTTCAGCAACAATACATTTTTGTCGTAGGCGAAAGTGAGGATTGCAGATGCTGGAGATCAGAGTCAAGATGAGTGTGGTGCTGGAAAAGTGCAGCAGGTCAGGCAGATTTTAGAACATAGAACATCGAACAATACAGCGCAGAACAGGCCCTTCGGCCCTCGATGTTGCGCCGACCTGTGAACTATTCTCAGCTCATCCCCCTACACTATCCCAAAATCATCCATGTGCTTATCTAAGGATTGTTTAAATCTCCCTAATGTGGTTGAGTTGACTACATTAGCAGGTAGGGCATTCCATGCCCTTACCACTCTCTGCATAAAGGGGTCTAAAAATTGAACTGGAGCACATTGATTGGAAACACATTTTGGTGAATAAAATAGTGGATTAAAAAAATGGGAGAATTTCAAAAGAGAGATGAATAGGGTTCAACTAAAGTACATTAGAAATAAATATGGAGTATCCAAATTGAGAATGCCCTGGATGAATAAGGATATTGATGATAAAATAAGGAAGAATGAGGAGGCATATGATACATACCAGAATAATGATAGCAATAGAAAGCAGGAAGAGTATCTCAAATGCAGGACAAGGTTAAGGCTAAAACAAGGAAGGTTAAAGGGGAGCTTGAGAAAAAGATGACAGGCTGTGCTAAAACAAATAGTAAAATGTTCTTCAAGCATACTATTAGTAAAATATAAGTGATAGATAGAGTGTAGTCCATAAGGAATAAATAGAGTAAGCATTCACTCAACCAAAGTATATGGCAGAGGTACTAAATTAATATTTTGCTTCTTTTTTTACCAAATTAGAAGATGGTAACAATGGCCCAGTTGAAAATCTGGGTGTTGAACACCTGAGCAGCTTAGCGGTGGATAGCGAAGAGGTGCTAAAGTGGCTGGCAGCAATCCAGGAAGAGAAGTTGCTGGGTCCACAATAGATGCATCCTAGATTGCTGAGAGGGGTAAATTGTGCAGTGGTTAACAGAGATCTTCCCAGGGGACTAGAAGATCGCAAATGTGAAACCATTGTTTGTAAAAGGGACAAAGGATAACCCAGGAAACTACAGAGCTGTTAGTTTGACATCACTAGTGGGAAAAATGATGGAAGCTATAATATGGGATAAGGTAAATTTACACTTAGAGAAAAGTAAGTTAATACTAGACAGTCAACATGGCTTTGACGAAGGCAGGTCATGTCTAACAAATTTAATTGTGTTCTCTGACAAGCTGACACAGGTAGTAGACGGGGGTAGTGCTGTGGACGGTGTATATTTGGACTTTCAGAAACCATGGCAGGTTGGTCAGCAAATGAGAAAAACATTATGTTTAATGGGTCCTTGGCAGCATGGATTAGTAGTTGACTAAAAGAAAGGAAACAAAGGGTAGGTATAGATGGACATTTCTCAGACTGAAGACAAGTTGAATGTGGTGCTCCCCAGGATCGGTTTTGGGACCCTTGCTTTTTCTGATTTATAAAAACAATTTGGAGATGAGAACTGAGGGCAAAGTCTCTAAATTCGCAGTCAATACCAAGTTTGGGAGAATAGTGAATTGTGAGGATGATGCTGAGCAACTTCAGAGGGGCATTGACATGATGGCAAAATGGGCAGACACCCACCAAATGAAATTTAATGGAGAGAAATATGAGGTTATGCATTTTAGTAGAAGAATCACAGAGAGACAATTACAGACTCAATGATACAACTTTGAGGGGAGCATAGGAGAAAAGCGACTTCAGGTTTCACCCACATAATTCTCTGAAGCTGGCCAGGCAAGTTGAAACTTTGTTAAGAAGGCTTATAGGATCCTTTAGTTTATAAATAGAGGCATTGAGTACTCCAGCAGTGAAGTGCACATCATTGATCAGACCTCTGTGTTCAGTTCTGGGCATCTTATTTAAGGAAGGATGTTAAAACCCTGGTTCAAAATAGACACAAAATGATACAGGAATGAGGGATTATGAACAATTTTGAAATGAAAAAGAAGGATGTTCCATTTCCACTAGTCAGTACGTCTGTGTTTAACTTCAACCACAGTCATAACTTCAATATTGCCAACAAGAGTGCGAGGTGTGGGATGAGGCAAAATCTATTTACTCAGAGAGTTGTTAAAATTTGGAATGTGCTGCCTGGGAGAGATTGAAGGTGGATTCCTTTGGAGGTTTCAAAAGAGATCTCGATATATATTTGAAAATGATTAATTTGGACGGCTGGAGAATGGGACTAGCTGGGTAACTTGTTTGGGAGCTGATACAGACATGATGGGTCAAATGGCCTCCTTCTGTACTGTAAAATTCTATGATTCTGTCAATGAGTTTTATGTGGATTTCTACAAAACTGGCATCGCTTTGGTGATGTGCAAATTTTCCACGTTATGTCCTGTCCACAAAAACAAAAATTAAAACTGAAAATTCTACCGCACCAGCTTCATTTTGACCATCAGCAAAGTAATGAAAGGAGTCATCAACAGTATTATGAAGTGCCATTTATACAGTAATAACCTGCTCAATGATGTTCAGCTGGAATCCTGCCATAGCCACTCAGCTCTGGGCCTCAATACTGCTTTGATCCCAACAAGGACTCAAGAGCTGAGATGACAGTGGCTGTCTTTCATATCAAGGCAGCATTAGACAAAATGTTGTATCGATGGAATCCTAACAAATTTGAAATTAATGGGAATTAAGTGGAAAGTTCTTGACTGGTTGAAGTTAAACCTGACACAAAGGAAGATTGTTGTGGTTGTTGGAAACTAATCATCTCATTCCCAGGCTATTGTATAAGAGTTCCTCAGGACACTGGCAGACGCCTAAATATCTTTAATTGCTTCAACAATGATCTTTAATTCAAAGTTAGGATGTGGGGTGTGAAGTGGAGCTTGTGTTATCAGCAGTGACTATGTCAAGCACTATTTATAACTCGTTATATATGAAGCAACCTGTGCCTATGTGCAGCAAGAACCTAGGTAATATTTAGTATTAGGTTGATAAGTGTAACACTTATCATTATGCAAGTGTCAGGATGAGGAAATCTAACTATCTTATCTTGAAGTTCAATTGCATTGCCATTGCTTAATCCTTCACTATCAACATCCTGGAATTTCAATTAATTAGAAACTGAATTGGACTAGCCATTTAAATACTGCAGCTACAAGCATAGGTCAGAGGCTGAGAATGCTGACTTAGGCAACTGATCTCCTGAAACCCCCAAAGCCTGTTCACATCTACAAGGCACAATTGAAATGAAATACTCTCAGAATTATAGAATTTATGGAATTGTAATGGTGCAAAAGAAGGCTATTTGGTCCATTGTGCCTGAACAAGTTCTATTGCCGATTTATCTCTCCACTTCGAGTCACTGAGTTGTATAGCATGGAAACAGACCCTTTGGTCCAACTTGTCCATGCTGACTATATATCCTAAATTAATCTAGTCCAATTTGCCATTAATTGTCCCATATCCTTTAAACCATCCCTATTCATTTACCCATCTAGATGCCATTTAAACGTTATAATTGTAAAGGCCTCCACCACTTCCCCTGGCAGCTCATTCCATCCACGCACCACCCTCTGCATGAAAAAGATGCCTTTCAGGTTCCTTTTAAATCTTTCCCCTCTCACCTTAAACCTATGCCCTCAAGTTTTGGGCTCCCCTACCCTGAGGAAAAATCCTTGGCTATTCACCCTATCTATGCCCCTTATCTGGTTAAGCATAGATCCTCCAGCCCTCAAAACGTTTGACACAATCCAGCTCATTTGATTAGCACACATTCACTATTCTAAACATACATTTTCTTTACTACTGATATACAGTTCCATCTGCTACACACACTGCAGCAATTCATCAATGCTCCTTGAACAGTATTTTCCAAACACATGCCTGCTGCTTGTAGGACAAGGAGAGCAGTTGCATGTTACAACATCACCTTCATGTTTCCCACCAAGCTACAGACACCATCCTTACTTGAAACCATAGTGCCGTTCTTTCACAGTCCCTGGGTGAAAATCCTGGAACTCACTCCATAATAGTGCTGTGGGTATACCTGCATCCAATAGAGTATGGGAATTCACAAAGTCAAGTCTAGGCAGTACGGTGACTCAGTGGTTAGCACTGCTGCTTCACAACGCCAGGGACCTGACTTCAATTCCAGCCTCAAGTAAATGTCGGTGTGAAGTTTACCCATTCTCCCTGTGTCTGCGTGAGTTCCCTCCGGGTGCTCCGGTTTCCTCCCACAGTTTAAAGATATACATGTTAGGTGGATTGGCCATGCTAAATTGCCCATAGTGCAGGCTAGGTGGATTAGCCATGGGAAATACAGGGATAGAGTGGATTTGGGTGTAATGGTCTTCGGGAGTGGGTTGGTATGGACTCAATGGGCCAAATGGCCTGATTCCATGATTCTATGAACTCACCTCTACCTTTCCAAGTAGAATTAATGACAGAAATTAATGACACTGGTCTTTCCAGTGATTCCTACATCCAATGAACAAATAGAAAGAAATCCAAAAGAGCAGATCATGCAAGGAATCTGCATTAAAAGCTGTTTAACATAACAATCTGCTCACTCAGCATGATTCTAACACAGGTATCGCTTGCCAGCACCAGTAGTCTATCAATTAGAGTGCATTGCCTCTTGGCAATAGAGCTTTAAAACACAATTTTGCAAACTTTGCTCTTGCCGAGCACAATGCCTTTAAGAGAGAATATGAGCAGGGTAAATAACAACAAGGCTCTTCAATAAACCATTTACTGTTTAGTCCAGGAAGTATAAATAAACCTAAATGTGGTGTGATGGGCAAAGAAAAGATTGGGAAATTCAGAGTGAATGAAGCAAAGACAAGGTGACAAACAGTAAAGGTAAAAACAAAAACTTTGAAGTCTTCAATATGAAGTTTGTTTTGCAAGAATGGCACTCCACAACTATATAATTTCATTTTTAGGATCAGCAAAGTTGTTCAGCGGTAGCTATTACTTTGCAGTTTGTGAAAAATATGTTTGCCCCTGAATGAATCAGCCTGAACCTTTGCTGCAAAACCAGTGTGCAAGTATCTAAAGATCATACTGTTACATTTAATTCAGTGCCACATCTATTGGCAAGGATTGTAAGAGTGCATTCAGTAGAGAACTAGGCAATCTCTGACAGAAATTCTGGATTTTTCTTTTAACTTTGGATGTGCGAGCACCAGACATAGCTGTTCAATATATCCATGGATAACAGCACTGTTAGCCTCACTGATATTCTTATCGTAATATTGGTCATATGTCCAAGTTTAAATTTTCAACATTGCTCCATTCAGTTATTTCCTTTAACAGATGAATAAGTTCTTGCATCTTCAAAATCAATGTTATTGTTCTACTGTGTGTTTCCTCCATCATCTGTCTCAGTGATCAGAACTTGTCACATGATGTTGGGCATTGTATAGTTTAAGCATGAAATTCTGCAGTTTGCCTTGTTTTGCCTATGTAGTTTAACATTCTATCTGCAGTGTTGATCATTTCTCTGAGATGAAGGATACACAAAATACTCAGAATAATAACTGTGTACAAGATTTCTTTCAACTGCACCATCACATATATGAAAAACATTTATGAAGTGTTTATCACATCCATTTTTCTTTCTACATCCATTTTTCTTTCTACATGCTATACTTTGCACTTTTCATGTCAATGTTTATTTGCCACTGGTCTGTTTTGTTTGTTGCAGGTTTGGCCAAACCTCCAATCAATGTCTCCTGGTATCTTCCCCCTTGTTCTTTCCCATCCAGGGGTCTTGACTCATACATGCACTCAGCCAATGGCAATATTGGCAAGGTTAAACCTGCTAAATGGAGAATGGAATAGCAAATCAATATTCATTTCCATTGTGCATAATTTCTTCTGTGGTGCAATGAGTAATAATTCTCTTAGAAAGAAGGTTTGAGCATTCCTGTAAGTGTGCTATGAAAGGGCAAATGTGTTAACTTCGATTTAACGTGCTTTCTGTCCTCTCAGAATAAATCCACTCCCAGAGTGGAATGTGAGACTTTTATACATTCATTGAATACTATGAAGACTGTTAAGCTTCAAATACCAATTACCATTACCTTGTTAATAGGCTCTGCTATGATAAATTAGACTGCAATGCAAAGAACTGATAATTCTATACCAATTAACAAGATCTCCAGTGACTAACTTCTGTTAAATATTCAGACAAGTGCATTTATTGCATTGATGGGATTAGAGAATAGCATTATAGGCAGTGCTTAGTGAATCCTGAACTGAAATGATAAAAAAAAATTTTTGTAGATAACTCACATTGTTATATCATGAAGGATTAAAATAATTTTTGAATTAAGTAAATGTGGCAAGTTGCCTAATTTCTTTGGGTTTAAAATAACATTATTACAAATTAGGATTTTAATTAAGGCTAGATTGGTCAACACAGTTGTTAAACCTGCACTTTATAAATGAAGGAATGATTTGTATAAATAATATAAATGTCACTCATGTCATGAATTAATCTTTGACAATTAAAATGATCACAAATAGCCAAATGTTGACTGCAATTTCCAAAGCACAGATGAAATATTACTTTTAAAGAAGTTCAGGATAAGGCATGAGTAAGGTAATTAAACTTCATGGTTCAATATAAAAAGAAATGTATTTAAAATCAAATCTTCTTCATATAAGACACAGCATTTACAGCATACTTTCTTTACGTGACAATCCTATATACTAGCATGGCATTCTGATTTATGTTAATGGAGAATAGATACTGTTAATACACTTTTTCTTCATGCTGAGTCACGGAACTGCAATCTCTTTTAGACTTCCATTACTCAGCACTGGTATACACATCTCAGTACGTTGGGCAATTTATTTTCTCATTCTACAAAAGAGATTGATGGGAAAAAAAAGCCATTTTGTACAACTCGTCAAAAAGGTTTCAAGGATCACCTGTCATAATTTACATAAATTCTCTTATTTAAATAGAAAGCTGAACAGGGAATTGTAGAAACCAGAATATTTTTCATTCGCAAAGGGAAAAATGCCTCAAGCCCTATGTAGTGAGTTCAGAATATGTTTATGAAGAATTAGATATGATTTCAAGAATTCTTATTGGACACGCATAATCAGGCATGGTGGCTCAGTGGTTAGCATAATGCCTCACAGGTCCAGGCACCTGGGTTGGATTTCCACCTCAGGTGATTGCTTGTATGGAATTTGCACCTTTGCTTGGTGTCTGCATGGTTCTCCAGTTTCTTCCCATAATCCAAAGGTGTGCAAATTAGGTGAACTGGTCACACTAAATTGCCCATTGTGTTCAGGGATGTGTAGGTTAGGTGCATTAGTCAGGGGTAAATGTGGAGTAATAAGGTAGGGGAATGGGTCTGGCTGGGTTACTCTTTGAAGGGTTGGTGTGGACCTTTTGGGTCTAATGGCCTGTTTCCACACCAGTAGGGAAATCCTGTAGGGATTCTGCGATTATTATAGGTGAGCTGGTTGGCTGAACACAAAATTACCCCAAATTGAATCAGACCAAATCAATTTTCATTTTGCTAATATGCCACTTTATGTTTTGGTTTAAACAAGGTAGCTAGTTACAACCAATGGACCAAGACAACAATCACATTCAACACTTCAATTTTTGCATCACTTTGTGTGCAACAGTCAATCTCTTCATGTCTGTTAATCTTTGGGAAATATTTTATATACCCAGTATATATGTTTAATCATAAATTATTCTTCATGAGTATATTCAGTCATTGACAATTATAGAGGTCATGACCTTTTCGAGGACCTTACTTCACCCATTCTACTGACACAAAGAAGCCCTTCAACAAACTATTGCAATTTTCAGATTTCAAACTTCATATCAGTTAACCAATATCTCCATCACTAATAGGCGAGAGTGTCAATAATGTATTTGATAGGATTAACAAGATGTAGTTAGGAATGCAGTATGCTTGTAATCACAGTAAGTGTGGTGACTGTATTTGCTCAAACTATGCTATTACTTAGGCTTCTTGTAGTGCAGTCATTGTGTCCCTACCTCTGAGCCAGAAGGCCTGGGTTCATATTACAGCATATATGCAGTTAGGTAGATAGTCTGGTATTGACTCTTCCTTCACCTTTTTGGGTCTACATTAAGTCTTAAGTTTAATAATGCTATTATCCCATTGATATCGATCACTGTGCTCTCTCTTGAGCTTATCTCGAAGATATTGCTACAAACCCAAGTGAATCTTAGTCCTACTGGATTTCATGATATCCCAATTGATGAATTGTCTAAAATATGGGGAAATGTAACGTTCTTCATTTTAATGAAAGAAAAGAAAAGCAAAATATTTTGTAAAAGATAAGAATTTTTTAAATATCAGAGAGAGATTCAGGTGTCACAAAAGTAACACAAAATGTTAGCATTCAGGTATAGCAAGGAATAAGGCCAGAAGAGCTTCATTAGGCAGGTGTCACAAAGAATGACGAGGAGGAGGTCAGTAGCAAGGGTCAGGGGTGGCTCTCTGCCAGCCCACCAATGTAACCCATCAATACCACTTAAATAAGACCCACTCATGAAAACCAATCTGCAATGTCAGTGGGAGGATGAGATGGGTGTTCTGTTCACCACTCATGCCCTGATCTGTCAGATTTAAAGTATGGCTCCACTGTCAGGAATGCAGAGCTCGTTCTTAAAGTAAAAAAGGGAGTGATGTGGCTGTCTGAGTGTGAACGCCACTCTCAGACAATCTGACGCAATATGTTATGGCTTTTTTTTGATGTACATCTTTATTGTGAATAGTTCTATTACCAAAGAACCCATGAAAGGTTACAGAATAGATGAAGGTTATTTGCCAATTGGGTGAAACTCTGCGCACTGACCCATGGTGAGTTTAGCAGTGAAGCTTGTTTACTCAGGTAGAAGGATGGCATATGGGGGTTCTGTGGCTTCCCACCTCGCTATCAGTTAAGTCCTTAGCAGAAAGGCTTACAGATGGTTTTCCTGCCTTTCCATCAATTGAGACCCTTAAATGCTCAATGAATGTTCACTTAAGGGCCTCATCCTGCCATCGCTTACTGTAACCGTGTCGCAGATGTGTACCTTGTCATGCAGAAAGCAAGGGTACACTATAGTTTTTGCTGACTGGCTCCAAGAAAAGAATCATCTTTCAGTGGCACACAGTTCCTGTTTGAAGGATACAGCATCAGAAAAAGTAGTAAGCTGTTGTAGAACCCCCACTCCCTGAGACTTCCAACCCCCAAACTCTTTCATGCCATCACTCACCTCAGTCCAAGGTTTCAGAGGCACTTCTGTGTAGAGGAGTCCTGGTAATCTCTCACTGGCCAACAGATCTAGGCATGTTGGACTTTTGCCCTTGGTGTCCTTGATCCTAAAGGAAGGCCCACTATTGGACTGCTAAGTGCCTGAGTGGTACAAAATGTGGCATGTCTTCCCATAAAGAGGAGATGTGGGTGTCTCCCTGTTTTTCCATCTGTCAACCAGACCCTTGTTGCCTTCAATAGATTTTACCTTTAAGTCTGCACTGTCTATGTGTTAGGAGAAAGTGAGCACTGCAGATGCAGGAAAATCAGAGTTGAAAAATGTGGTGCTGGAAAAACACAACAGGTTCTTTCTTTCTTTTCTTTGTTCTCTTTCTTTTCTTTCATATATGTAAGTGCATTGTTTGGTTTTAGTTAGTTGATATAAAGCTAAGGCTTACAATGGCAGGGGACCTCAGACCCGTAGCGTGTGCCTCTTGCTTGATGTGGAAGCTTAGGAACGTGGCTGACATTCCTGACTCTTTCACTTTCAAGAAGTGTGTCCCGCTGCAGCCCTTGTTTGACCGCATGATGGCTCTGGAGCTGTGGATGGACTCACTGTGGAGCATCCGCGATGCTGTGGAGATCGTGGATAGCACGTTTAGTGAGCTGGTCACACCACAGGTTAGAGTTGCTGAGGGAGACAGTGAATGAGTGACCAAAAGGCAGAAAAAGAGTAGGAAGGCAGTGCAGGTGTCCCCTGCAGTCATCTCCCTCCAAAACGGGTGTACCATTTTTGATACTTTTGGGGGAGATGGCTCACCGGGGAGGTCAGCAGTTGCCAAGATCATGGCACCATGGCGGACACTGCTGGTCAGAAGGGCGGGAAAAAGACTCATAGGGCCATAGTCATAGGGGATTCTAATGTAAGGGGAGTAGATAGACGGTTCTGTCGCCGAAAAAGGGCTTCCAGATGGTATGTTGCTTCCCAGGTGCTTGGTCAGGGATGTCATCGATCGACTGCAGAGCATTCTAAAAGGGGAGGGTGAACAGCCAGTTGTCGTGTGCATATAGGCACCAATGATATAAGTAAAAAATAAGATGAGGTCCTGAAAGCAGAATTCAGGGAGCTAGGAGAGAAGTTAAAAAAGGAGGACCTCACAGGTAGTGATCTCGGGATTACTACCAATGCCACATGCTAGCCAGTGTAGAAATGAAAGAATAGGTAGGTTGAACATGTGGCTTGAGGGATGGTGTAAGAGGGACGGGTTCAGATTTGTTGGACTTTGGGACTGGTTCAGGGGAAGGTGGGACTATTACAAATTGGACAGTCTACATCTGAACCAGACCGGAACTAATGTTGTTTGGGGAATTTTTGTTACTGCTGTTGGGGACCTTTTAAACTAATGTGGCGGGGGCTGGGAAGAGAAAAGAAGACAAGTAGATAGCGAGGTGAAAACTGGAGACTGTAAGAATCATGAAGTTAGCATTAATATGGGGAAGAGTAGGCAGAGAGCAGATGAACGCAAAAGAACTGGTGGCCTGAAGTGCATATACTTTAATGCAATGAGTATACTGGGTAAGGCAGATGAACTTAGGGCTTGGATTGGTACTTGGGAGTATGACATTATTGCAATCATAGAGACTTGGTAGAAGGAAGGGCATGATTAGCAACTAAATGTTCCATGATATAGACCCTTCAGACAGGACAGGGAGGGAAGTAAAAGGGGGGGAGGACTTGCATTGCTGGTCAGGGATGATATCACAGCTGTGTTGGTAGGCTTGAGTAGTGAGGTATTATGGGTGGAGCTGAGAAATAAGAAGAATGCAGTTACATTTTTGGGGCTATATTACAGGCCTCCCAATAGTGAGCATGAGGTAGAAGAACAACTAGGTAAACAGATTATGGAAAGATGTAGAGGCAGTAGGATGATACTGATGAGAGATTTTAATTTTCCCAACATTGACTGGGATACATTTAATGCCAGAGGCTGGATTGGGCACAATTTGTAAGAAACGTTCAGGAGAGTTTTCTAGAGCAGTATGTCTATAGTCTGATAAGGGAAGGGGCCATATTGGACCTAATGTTGGGGAATGAGCCAGGCCAGATAGTAGAAATTGAGATGTGGGATTTCTTTGGGAACAATGACCACAATTCTGTAAGTTTTAGAATACTTGTACGCAAAGCTGACAGTAGTTCTAAGGCCAAGGCCAATTATATCAAAATTCGGCAGGGGCTGGGAAATGTGGATCGGTGACAGCTATTTGAAGGGAAGTCCACATTTGATATGTGGGAGGCTTTCAAAGATAGGTTAAAGACAGTGCAGGATAGGCATGTCCCTTTGAAAACAAGGGATAGGAAAGGCAAGATTCATGAACTGTGGATGACAGGAGAAATTATGCGACTAGCCAAGAAGAAATGGGAAGCATACATAAGGTCCAGGCAGCTAAGAACAGAACGGGCTCTGGAGGAATATCAGGAGAGTAGGATCAGTCCTAAACAAGGAATCAAGCGGGCTAAAAGGGATCATGAAATAGCTTTTGTGAGCAGAAATAAGGAGAATCCCAAAGCCTTTTATCCTTATATAAGAAGCAAGCGGGTAACTAGAGAAAAGATTGGTCCACTAAAAGATAAGGAAGGAAGGTTGTGTGTCAAACCTGAGAGAATGGGTGAGATTCTGAATGATTACTTTGCATCAGTGTTCACTGAGGTGAGGGACATGATGAATGTTGTGATTAGAGATAGAAGTTTGATTGCTCTGGATTCCGTTGGCATAAGTAGGGAAGATGTGTTGGGTAGGTGAGAGGTTATTAAGGTGGAAAAAATCCCCAGGACTGGAGATGCATCCCAGGTTGCTCAGGGAAGTGAGAGAGGAAATAGCTGGGGCCCTGACAGATACCTTTATAGTATCTTTAAACACAGGTGAAGTGCCAGAGGACTGGAGGGTTACTTATGTTGTCCTCCAGTATAAGAAGGGTTGCAGGGATATTCCATGTAACTACAGACCAGTTAGCCTGATGTCAGCGGCGGGAAAGTTGCTGGAGAAGGTACTGAGGGTTAAAATTTATTTATATTTGGAAAGGAATGGAGTTATCAGTGATAGGCAACATGGTTTTGTGTGGGGTAGATCATGCTTTACCAACTTTGAGGAAATGAGTAAGTTGATAGGTGAAGGAAGGGCTGTAGAGGTCATATACCTCGACCTTAGTAAAGTGTTTGATAAGGTTCCCCTTGGTAAACTAATAGAGAAAGTGAAATCACATGGTGTGCAGGATGTGGATAAAGAACTGGTTGAGCAACAGGAGACAGAGAGTAGTAGTTGAAAGTTTTCTTCTTGAAATGGAGAAAGGTGACCAGTGGTGTTCCACAGGGGTCAGTGCTGGGGCCACTGTTGTTTGTGATATACATAAATGATCTGAAAGAAGGCACTGTTGGTATGATGAACAAGTTTGCAGATGACACAAAGATTGGTGGAGTAACACAAAGCATAGAGGACTGTCAAAGAATGCAGGAGAATATAAATAGACTGGAGAGTTGGACTGAGAAGTGGCAGATGGAATTCAATCCCGTCAAATGTGAGGTGATGCATTTTGGGAAGTCTAATTCTGGAGCAAATTATACTATAAATGGAAGAGCCTTGGGAAAAGTTGATGAGCAGAGAGATCTGGGAGTTCAGGTCCATTGTACCCTGCAAAGGTGGTCAAGAAGGCATATAGTATGCTTGCCTTCATTGGACGGGGTATTGAGTATAACAGCTGGCAGGTCATGCTAAAATTGTACGAAACATTGGTTCGGCTGCATTTAGAATACTGCATGCAGTTCTGGTCTCCACATTACCAAAAGGATGTGGATAATTTGGAGAGGGTGCATAGAAGGTTTATGAGGATGTTGCCTAGTATGGAAGGTGCTAGCTATGAAGAGAGGCTAAGTAGGTTATGACTGTTTTCATTAGAAAAAAGGAGATTGAGGGGGGACCTGATTGAGGTATACAAAATCATGAAGGGTATAGACATGGTAGATAGACATAAGCCTTTTCCCAGGGTAAAGGATTCAATAATGAGAGGTGACACTTTCAAGGTGAGAGGTGAAAAGTTTAAGCAGGATACACACGGCATGTACTTTATCCAGAGGGTGCTAGGTGCTTGGAACTGGTTGCCAGCAGAGGTAGTAGAGGCAGGCATGATTCATTTAAGATGCATCTGGACAGATGCATGAGTAGGTGGAGAGCAGAGGGATTGGGCGACAGGTTTAGACAGTGGATTTGGATCAGCTCAGGCTTGGAGGGCCAAAGGGCCTGTTCCTGGGCTGTAAGTTTTCTTTGTTCTTTGTTCAGGCAGCATCCAAGGAGCAGGAGAGTCGATGTTTCAGGCATAAGCCCTTCATCAGGAATGCCATTCCTGATGAAGAGCTTATGCCTGAAACATCGACTGTCCTGCTCCTCAGATGCTGCCTGACCTGATGTGCATTTCCAGCGTCACACCTTTTGTCTCTGTGTTCGAGAACTCTAAAACCCATCCAGCTGCAATGGTCTTCCTACATACCATTGAATGTACAGCTAAAAAGGTAACTGGAAATATAGGAAGGGAACAGAAAATTTTTAAATCAGTATTGTGCAATTAGACAGTCCTAAAGAATAAAGTTTGCTCTGATGAATAACATTTATAATATCATCGAATTTCAAGTTATGTATAGTTAAGCGCTTTTAAAGAAAATTAATGACAAAGATATGAGGGCGATTAGCTGAGATGGATTGAAACATTTAATTAAAAGAAATCTTCGTAGATGAGAAATGGAAAAGATTTTAAAATGATTTATAATTTCAACAAATACATTATTCCGTGAGGAATAAAAATCCCACTATAAACAATGTGACTTGCTGTGACTAAGTAGAAATGTTCAGACCAGTATTGGATTTAAAGAAGAATTATTATTATCAAAATTCTGTAACTTTAGAACAATTCTAATAGATTGGACAATAGCAAATCTAACTCTGCTGTTCTAGAAATGGAGGAAACTGTAAATGTGAAATTAAATGCAGCTTGTTGTCAATTGATGGGCAAACAGTGGAATCTATTATAAATGTCTGGGGACAGGGTACTTGGAAAAACATTGTGTGATCAGGCAGATGCAATACAGTTTTATAAAGGACAGATTGTGTTTGATAAATTTATTGCACTTTTCAAGGGTATAACTGGCAAGATAAACAAGAGACAACCAATGGATTCAGTTGACTAAGCTTTTCAGACAGTATTGAAGACTACCACATAAGATGTTGTTACATAAGTTAATAGCTCATGGAATTAGCCTTATTTATTAGCATGGATTGAAGACAGAAAACAGAAAAAGAATAAATGTGTCAGGATGTAATCAGTGGAGTGATGCAAAGATCAGAGTCTAGATATCCACTATTTATATATCAGCTGTTAAAAAGAAGCAATGAAGCTGCAAAGTGACCGTTAACTGGTTGGTTAAAAAGTCACCATAACCTTTCTCATTAGAAATAATTGATTAGTGCTGGTTTAGCTTGAGGGTCACCAGCCTCAGGCAAGAGGCAAATTCACGAAGGCAGGACCTTCATGATGACCTCAGTTGGTACTGAGCTAATCAACTCATCCCGAGGAAGAAAGTTGGCTAATAGAATGTAATAAGGGTAAATGTGAAAGTAGCCACCTCAGAAGTAATAAATAAAGAATAAGGATCTGAGTATTTTTTTTAATTAGGAAAGATACATATATATATACTTTTTTTCAGAATGATTCAGGGATTATTGCAGACAAATCACAGAAAAGTAACATGTAAACACGAAAAGAAATTAGAAAGGATGAAGTCTCATTGCATGAGTTCTAATATGAGCAAGAAAATGTCCCGCTGATAACTATCTACTGCCTACTCAACCGCAACCAAAGGATCAATTTAAACCTTGCCTTCTTCATTGTTTCTTGTACATTAATTTTCTAGGTTTTGCCTATTAGGGAATCTGTATCTCTCTGAATACCAATATCTAATAGTTTTTCACCAATTAAAATGTTTTCCCTTCTTCCAGCCAAAGTGGTTTAATCTATCTATTGACCTCAATGTGTTATCTTATTTAATCATGTAAACCAAGGAAATCTTTGAAGCTTTGAACAAATATTTTGTGTCTACCATCACTGAAGAGGACACAAAGAAAACCCAAAGCTTAAAAATTTAAAGGTAAATGAAAGGAAGGAACTTAAAAAAAACACAGTAAAGGAATACGTATTCTGAAAACTATTTGGGCTTGGATCTTTGACTTAAAACTAAAGCCTTAAAGAAGAGGCTGCAGATGGAGTAAATGCATGAAGATGATCATCCAAAATTTCCTAGATTCTTGCAACATTGGTAAGTTACCAATATAATGCTCAGATTCAATAAAGGGACGAGTTGCAGAGAAGGGAATTATAGAGCAGTTCACTGAATATTTGTCACAGGGAAAATGGTAGAATGTATTTTCAAGAAGGTAACAGCAGAACATTTAGAAAATCATCATAAAATCAAGCAGAATCAACATGGAGTTCTGAAAGGGAAATCATGTTTGACGAAAGATTGCAATTGCTCATCCCAGGTTCATGTATAGTAGCTGTGAAATGTCTAAAATAAATCAAAATAAAGAGTGATATAAACCTAACACACCTTTAACAAAGAAAATAATGAAAAACATATAGGTTAAAAAAATTGTTAGACAAAGTAATTTTTAAATAATTTTTAGAAATTGGCTGTGCATGCACTATCTGAAAAATCAGAGGATAGCATGCACAGTTTGAATCTATCATTGGATCATAGAAGTAGACATTCCCTTGACAAACTTTTCGAGCTATTTGAAGAAGCATCAAATAAGGAGGATAAAGGGGAAACTGGTGATGTGATGTACTTGGATTTCCAAAAGGTATTTGAGATGATGCCACATTAAAGGTTACTACACAAGATAAGAGCTAATGTTACAGAAGATAAAGGTTGGGATCTTTGGTCTCTCAGGAAATGAACGGAGGTGAGGCACAGGCAGTAAAAATTGGAATTGAAGCACAATATTAGTCATGATCACACTAAATGGTGGAGCAGGATCAGTGGTTATTATTTCCACTTCTATTTTTCATCTTGTGTGTGACTTATTCCTATGGTCAGAAGATTGATTAGCTAATAGGGAAGAGGGAGTGGGATAAATAGATCATTTTCAGATAAGCAAGCTGTTACCAGTGGAGTACCATAGGGATCAATGCTTTGGTGCATCTATTTAAATCTCTATCAATAACTGCAAGAAAGGACTAAATATCAGTTGGCTAAATTCACCGATGACACAAGGACGGGATAGTAAATTGTCAAAAGTGCATAAAAGGTCCCTAAATGTATTTTGAAAAGATATGTAAATGTGCAAAACATTTGGCAAATGGCATGTGGGAAAATGTGAATGTGTCCACTTTGGAGAAAGAATGGAAAAGCAGTATGTTATCTGAATGAACCGAGACTGCAGAACTTTACAGTACATGGGATCCAAGTGTCCCAACACATGAATCACAACAATGTGGTATGGAAGCAATCAGGGAGTAATTAAATCAATAGCCTATGAATTCAGAGTGCAGGTAAATGTATTGTGGAAATGGGTTTGAATCCCACCATAGTGAAGTTTGAAATAAAAATGCAATTTAAAGCTAGTAAAATGGTAACCATGTGACCATGGTCGTAAAGACCCACACTGGTCACCAATATTCTTTAGGAGGAGAAGGAGAATCTGCTAGTTTGGCCTGCCTGTGACTCCAGATTCACAACATTGTCATTCATTCTTAACTGCCCTCTGAAGGTGCCTAAAATCCATTCAATATATTTAACAGCTACAAACTTTAAAGAAAAAAATGAATGCGGGCAAAACTTCCAGCATCAGAACATCTAGGCAGTGGAAATGATACGGTTAATGCATCCTTTAGCAGAACTTTCCTGTGACCTCACACTGAAATGGATTGGCCCACAAATTATCCTTCTCCGGCCATAGCAGCCCAATAAGCAGGTGGCTCACCATGTGCTAATCTCAGCTCGACCTGCAGTTCTTTAAGGAATGTATTGCGTGGTATCTAAACTGATAATTACAAATGTTAGGTCAAGTAACAGTTTTTCCGCAATGATGCTGAAGTGTTGCTCCCTCTCTTCCTCATTAGTACGGTTTGATTGGGAATATGGTAAACGTTAGGCATCCGAAAGCAGGATGAGTGGGAGCAGCGGCCGAGTAAAGGCGAACCCGGGAGACTACAGCTAAGGTAAGACAGTTTGTTTCAAAATTACTTACCTGTAGCGGGCAGCGGTGTTTTTTTTTCTCTCTTCACAAAAAGAGCGGGAGCAGCAGAGGAAGTGACGGCAAACAGAGGGGCAGCCGGGAAGGAGAACTGTGAGTATAAATACTCACCCTTTAATCACCAACGGTCATTTGAGTGGGAGCAGCGGAAGTGAGGTTGGAGCGCATAGCTGGGCGGGAAGGTAAGTGATTAGTATTTGAGTGGGTGTGTTCTAGACCCCAGGTCCTACTCCCGTAGGGCCTCCCTCCCAACCTCCTCCTCTAACCTAACTTTAAAGTCCACAGGTAAGTGACTCGGTGTTATTGACTCAGTGTTCTTGTTTTTGGAGAAAGTGTAGAGTTATGGCAGCGCAGGCGGTGGAATGTTCCTCCTGCAGGATGTTTGAGGTAGGGGTGACCACCGATACTCCTGCCGACTTCGTCTGCAGGAAATGCAGTCAGATCTTGATCCTCACCGAACGAGTTAGGGAACTGGAACTGGAGTTGGATGAACTGAGGATTATTCGAGAGGCTGAGAGGGTGATTGATAGAAGCTACAGGGACATAGTTACGCCGGAGAACAGAGGTAGCTGGGTAACAGTTAGAGGTGGGAAGGGGAAGAAGCAGGCAGTGCAGGGTTCCCCTGTGGTCGTTCCCCTAAAAAATAAGTATACAGCTTTGGAAACTGTTGGGGGGGATAGCGTTGCAGGTGTAAGCTGCATGGAAGGGGTCTGTGGCTCTGAGACTCAGAAGGGAAAGGGGGAGAGGAGGAGAGCGCTAGTTATAGGGGACTCTCTAGTTAGAGGGACGGACAGGCGGTTCTGTGGACATGGGCGAGACTCACGGATGGTTTGTTGCCTCCCGGGTGCTAGGGTCCGAGACGTCTCAGACCGTGTCTTCAGAATCCTTAAGGGGGAGGGTGTGCAGCCAGAAGTCGTGGTACACATTGGCACCAACGACATAGGTAGGAAGAGGGGTGGGGAGGTCATTCAAGAGCTCAAGGAGTTAGGCTGGAAGCTAAAAGCTAGGACAGACAGAGTCGTCATCTCTGGGTTGTTGCCGGTGCCACGTGACAGTGAGGCAAAGAATAGGGAGAGAGTGCAGTTGAACACGTGGCTGCAAGGCTGGTGTAGGAGGGAGGGCTTCAGATATTTGGACAATTGGACTGCATTCTGGGGAAGGTGGGACCTGTACAAACTGGACGGGTTGCACCTGAACCAGAAGGGCACCAATATCCTGGGGGGTAGGTTTGCTAGCACTCTTCGGGGGGGTTTAAACTAATTTGGCAGGGGGATGGGATCCGGACTTGTAGTCCAGCAAGTAAGCTAGCTGTGTGTCAGGATGCCCAAGACTGTAGGGAGGCTGTGGAGAAGGTAGCACTGACAGGGACTACTTGCGGACACAGAGATGGGCTCAAGTGCGTATACTTCAACGCAAGGAGTATCAGAAATAAGGTGGGTGAACTTAAGGCGTGGATCGGTACCTGGGACTACGATGTTGTGGCCATCACGGAAACGTGGATAGATGAGGGACAGGAATGGCTGTTGGAGGTTCCTGGTTACAGGTGTTTCAGTAAGATTAGGGAGGGTGGGAAAAAAGGAGGGGGGGTGGCATTGCTAATTAGAAATGGTATAACGGCTGCAGAAAGGAAGTTTGAGGGGGATCTGCCTCTGGAGGTAGTATGGGCTGAAGTCAGAAATAGGAAAGGTGCAGTCACCTTGTTGGGTGTTTACTATAGGCCCCCCAATAGCAGCAGAGATGTGGAGAAACAGATTGGGAAACAGATTTTGGAAAGGTGCAGAAGCCACAGGGTCGTAGTCATGGGCGACTTCAACTTCCCAAATATTGATTGGAAGCTCTTTAGATCAAGTAGATTGGATGGGGCGGTGTTTGTGCAGTGTGTCCAGGAAGCTTTTCTAACGCAGTATGTAGATTGTCCAACCAGAGGGGAGGCCATATTGGATTTGGTACTCGGTAATGAACCGGGACAAGTGGTGGGCTTGTTAGTGGGTGAACATTTTGGTGATGGTGACCACAATTCTGTGACTTTCACCTTGGTTATGGAGAGAGATAGGTGCGCACAACAAGGTAGATTTTAGAATTGGGGGAAGGGAAATTACGATGCTGTAAGGCAGGATTTGAGGAGCATACGTTGGGAGCATAGGCTGTCAGGGAAGGATGTGGTGGAAATGTGGAACTTTTTCAAAGAGCAGATATGACGTGTCCATGATATGTATGTACCTATCAGGCAGGAAAGAAATAGTCGTGTGAGGGAGCCTTGGTTGACGAGAGAGGTTGAATGTCTGGTAAAGAGGAAGAAGGAGGCTTACATAAGGTTGAGGAAACAGGATTCAGACAGAGCAGTGGAGGGATACAGGATAGCCAGAAGGGACCTGAAGAAAGGGATTAGGAGAGCAGAGGGCATGAAAAATCGTTGGCGGATAGGATCAAGGATAACCCCAAGGCATTTTATGCGTATGTGAGAAACCTGAGAATGAAGAGAACGAGGGTAGGTCCGATCAAGGACAGTAGTGGGAGACTGTGTATTGAGTCGGAAGAGATAGGAGAGGTCTTGAACAAGTACTTCTCTTCAGTATTTACGAACGAGAGGGACCGTATTGTAGAAGAGGAGAGTGTGAAATGGACTGGTAAGCTAGAAGAGATACCTGTTAGGAAGGAAGATGTGTTGGACATTTTGAACAACTTGAGGATAGACAAGTCCCCCGGGCCTGACGGGATATATCCTAGGATTATGTGGGAAGCAAGAGAGGAAATTGCAGTACCGTTGGCAATGATCTTCTCGTCTTCACTGGCAACGGGGGTGGTACCAGGGGACTGGAGAGTAGCGAATGTTGTGCCCCTGTTCAAAAAGGGGAATAGGGATAACCCCGGGAATTACAGGCCTGTTAGTCTTACTTCTGTGGTAGGCAAAGTAATGGAAAGGGTACTGAGGGATAGGATTTATGAGTATCTGGAAAGACACGGCTTGATTAGGGACAGCCAGCACGGATTTGTGAGGGGTAGATCTTGCCTTACAAGTCTTATTGAATTCTTCGAGGAGGTGACAAGGCATGTGGATGAGGGTAGAGCAGTGGATGTAGTGTACATGGATTTTAGTAAGGCATTTGATAAGGTTCCCCATGGTAGGCTTATGCGGAAAGTCAGGAGGCATGGGATAGAGGGAAATTTGGCCAGTTGGATAGAGAACTGGCTAACCGGTCGAAGGCAGAGAGTGGTGGTAGATGGTAAATATTCAGCCTGGAGCCCAGTTACAAGTGGAGTTCCGCAGGGATCAGTTCTGAGTCCTCTGCTGTTTGTAATTTTTATTAATGACTTAGATGAGGGAGTCGAAGGGTGGGTCAGTAAATTTGCAGATGATACGAAGATAGGTGGAGTTGTGGACAGTGAGGAGGGCTGTTGTCGGCTGCAGAGGGACTTAGATATGATGCAGAGCTGGGCTGAGGAGTGGCAGATGGAGTTCAACCCTGCCAAGTGTGAGGTTGTCCATTTTGGAAGAACAAATAAGAATGCGGAATACAGGGTTAATGGTAGGGTTCTTAGTCAGGTGGAGGAACAGAGGGATCTTGGGGTCTATGTACATAGATCTTTGAAGGTTGCCACTCAGGTGGATAGAGTTTGTAAGAAGGCCTATGGAGTATTATCGTTCATTAGCAGAGGGATTGAATTCAAGAGTCGTGAAGTGATGTTGCAGCTGTACAGGACTTTGGTTAGGCCACAGTTGGAGTACTGTGTGCAGTTCTGGTCGCCTCACTTTAGGAAAGATGTGGAAGCTTTGGAGAGGGTGCAGAGAAGATTTACCAGGATGTTGCCTGGAATGGAGAGGAAGTCATACGAGGATATGTTGAGAGTTCTCGGCCTTTTCTCGTTGGAACGGCGAAGGATGAGGGGTGACTTGATAGAGGTTTATAAGATGATCAGAGGAATAGATAGAGTAGACAGTCAGAAACTTTTTCCCCGGGTACAACAGAGTGTTACAAGGGGACATAAATTTAAGGTGAAGGGTGGAAGGTATAGGGGAGATGTCAGGGATGGGTTCTTTACCCAGAGAGTGGTGGGGGCATGGAATGCGCTGCCCGTGGGAGTGGTAGAGTCGGAATCATTGGCGACCTTTAAGCGGCATTTGGATAGGTACATGGATGGGTACTTAATCTAGGTTAGAAGTTCGGCACAACATCGTGGGCCGAAGGGCCTGTTCTGTGCTGTATTGTTCTATGTTCTATGTTCTATGTTCTACCTAAAAGAGGGAGTTTGGTGTCAGGGAAGGGATGTGTACAAATCCGTACTCCACAAAGATGGTCTCCAGGCCCTCTGCCTCTTCCTCTGCAACAGACCCTTACAGTCCCCTTCTACAAATACCCTCCTCCACCTTGCCAAACTGGTCCTCACCCTCAACAACTTTTCCTTTAAATCCTCCCACTTCCTCCAAATCCAGGAGGTGGCAATGGGCACCCAGATGGGCCCCAGCTATGCCTGCCTCTTTGTTGGCTATGTTGAACAGTCCCTCTTCAGTACCTACACAGGCACTGTACCCCAACTCTTCCGCTGTTACATCAATGACTGATTCTGTGCAGCGTCCTGTACCCAGGCTAGTGCAGTTCATCAACTTTGCCCACAACTTCGACCCCAGCCTCAAATTTACTTGATCCATCTCGGACACCTCCCTCCCCTTTCTTGACCTCTCCATTTCCATCTCAGACGATAATCTCCTGACAGACGTTTACTACTTCCATAACTACATAGACTACATCTCCTCCCACACAGTATCCTGCAAGAACTCCATCCCTTCTCCCAATTTCTCAGCCTCTGCCGCATCTGCTCAGATGAGGAGACATTCCACTCCCAAGCATCCCAGATGCCCACCTATTTCGATCACCATGCTTTTCCTTCCTCTGTCATCCAGACAGCCCTCCACTGCACCACCTCCATTCCCCATTCCACTGTTCTGAACCCCCCTGCCAAATGCAATAAAGGGAGTTCCCCTTGTTCTCACCTACCACCCCAACAGTCTCCGCATCCAATTCATCATCCTTAAACAATTCTGCCAACTCCGAATAGACCCCACCACCAAGAATATCTTCCTCTCCCACCCCTCTCTGCCTGCAACAAGGACCATTCCCTTTGACAGTCCTTGGCTTGCGTTACTCTTCCACCAACCCGGTCCAAACCCCCAGGTATTCCTCTGCAACTGGAAACCTGCTAGTACACCACGACCCCTCACCTCCATCCAGGGCCCCAAACGGTCCTTCCAAGTGAGTTAGAGATTTCCCTGCCTCTCCTCCAACCTAGTTTACTGCATCAGGTGCTCCCACTGTGGTCTTCTCTACGTCAGGGAGACCAAACGTAAACTTAGGGAACGGTTCTCCGAGCATCTCAACTGGGCCCGCAGGGACCGCCTGGACCTCCCAGTCACCGCCCATTTTAATTCCCCTTCCCACTCCCTTTCTGCTGTGACCATCCTCGACCACCTCCATTGCCAAAACGAACCAAACCGCATATTGGAGGAACAACACCTCATCTTCCGCCTGGGCAGCCTACAGCCCGGAGGACTCAACGTTTGTTCCCATCCCCCAACGCCCTTCCAGCCTCTCCCCCTCCCTTCCACTCCTCCCTGCCTCCAAAGGGATTCATTCCTGTCATTGATCAACCAGGTTGTATCCTCTACCTGACTTTGACTGTCCCCACTTCACCACCCTGCCCCTGTCATCTCTTTTATCTGCAGCTCCTCTTCCACCCTCCCCTAGTCCTGAAGAAGGGTTACACCCAAAGCATTGACATCTCCACCTTCTGATGCTGCTTGTGTTGTGTTCTTCCATCCTCATGTCTGTCTACAAGGGATGTGTGGTGGCATGCAAGAAGTCCGTGGTCACACGATTAGTGAGATAACAGAATGGGAATGTGTTGGGATTTGAGAAGGAATATAACTTACTAATATAACATAATCCCTATTAGTTCTCAATGACACCTGAGAGTTAGCTGGTGGCATGATGTGAAGAAACATCTTCTCCATATAGGTCAGGAGAAGGAGGTATTCTTGCTCCCCACAGGTGTGTCTGGTAGTTATGGGCAGCCTTGTTGTGCAAGATGAAGAGACTTTGTTACATGGAGTGTCTGGCACAGCTGAATAGCTAAAGCTATGTGACATCAGCAGGGGCTGTCTTTGACACTGACATCATTGGAATTTGTATGATGGTGAGGTGGAATATCTGGATGTTAGATGTGAACTCTGATTGCTAAGGAGAGTGCTAGCTGAGTGATGTGAGTGTTGATGCATGAGCAGCATGAAAAGTTGATGCGATAGTTAACGCGAGATCCTTTGCATGATCTTCTCTACTCACGTGAGTTGATTAAATGGTTTAGTAGTTCATGGAACAGACACCTTTCATTGACTTTCCTGGTCACCTGATCCCATTTTCTTTGGAGGATGGCCATTAAAGGCTTCCTGACCACTCATGGCAGCATGACATTGCTTCTTCTGTCATCTCCTCAGGTGTATATCCCTCACACTAGGTGTGTTTCAATTGTTCCGCTCCAATATGCTAGAACAAGTAGTCAACAGTACCTCCCTTCCCATGGCTGTATCTCCTCTTTAAGACAATCAAAGTGCTTTTAATAGGAGCAGAGTGGTTGACAACAGTGCTGGCTCAACTTTGACCAGCACAATAATCAGGTAAATGAGAAGGCAGCTTCGGTCTTACTTTGCTGCCCGCTTCAAATGCAATGCCTGAAGAAGGCAGATTGCAAAATACAAGCCACTTGCTCAAAAATGGGTTGAATTCAATATTTAGCTCCGATGTATTTTTCATAGTTTATTTTTCTAGTATAGCTTGATATAATCTGAAACTATTTCTGATTTTGTTTTTGGTTTTTAATAACATTACTTGGGTAGCTTTTATCAGCAGCTCAACCTCCAGAGTTCTCTTATTTTAATGGACACTTCTGGAAGGGTTCAGTTGGAGTTGCCCACTGAAATCTTCAACTTCCTTGATAATTCCCTTAGAGTTTACACTGGGGACCCCAAAGGCTCCCAATATACAACTCCCATCTACACAGCAGAAAGAATTATCAGGCCATTGGAAAATCTGGACCATTGTGTTGCTTCCCCAGTGCCAGGGTTAAAGACATCTACTCTGCAGAAGTGGCCGTAGAAGAATCATTAAAATTCTCACCAATAGTTTTCCTCCCAGCATGTTACTGCCTCAGACCTATCCACATTAATTTAGAACTATTGCCTGTCCTCTCATTCTTCTAATCTCTCAGTTTTGATGAAATCATTCAGTATTTTGGATTCTGGAGCTAGAAAAGAATGTGTGAAGGTTTCTGCCTTACTGTGCTTGAGGCATGGATATAGAAAAATATTATGGTAATGTTGGTTTGGTCTAGCTTCTTAGCTACAGTAATGACTGCTGGAAGTTAAAGAGGAAGGTTAAGGCCACAAAGAAATTCAAACACAAGGATGAGATTTTGGATATAGGTTTGCTCGTTGAGTTGCAAGGTTCATTTCCAGACATTTCGTTACCCTACTGGGTAACATCTTCAGTGGGCCTCATCTCAAAACTCGCTAACAAGGATGAGAATTGTCAGATATTTGGAACATTGGAAGTCAATGATGTTAACAGGTAAAGGAATGATAGTTGTCTAGTCACTGGGGGATGTCATTGGGAGCACAATCTTTCCCTTGTATTAGTTACACCGGTAGCATGGAAACAGACCAGTCGGTCCAACCAGTCCATGCCAACCATAATCCCAAGCTAAACTAGTCCCAGCTACTTGCACTTGACCCATATTCCTCCAAGTATTTCTTATTCATGTACTTATCCAAATGTCTTATCAAGATTGTAACTGTACCTGCAACCATCACTTCCTCTGGAATTTCATTCCACACACTAACCATTCTCTGTGTAAAAAAGTTTGCCCCCTATGTCCTTTTGAAATCTTTCTCCTCACACATTAAAATATGCCCCATTGCTTTGAAATCCACCACCCTAGAGAAAAGGCACCTTCCATTCACCTTATTGATTACCCCACATGATCTTGTAAGGCTCAATATGGTCACTGTTCAACCTCCTATACTCCAGTGAAAAAAAACAGCCTCTCTTTATAACTCAAACTCTCCATTCCCAGCAACCACCCTGTCCACATGTGATACAAACTTCAAAAAATTATGTACCTGAACCCCTACGTCTCACTGTTCTATAACACTGCCCAGGATTCTTTTTTAAATGTATAAGTCCTGCCCTTGTAAATTTTATCAAAATGCAATATCTCGCATTTACCCAAATTAATTTCCATCTGCCACTCCTGAGCCCATTGACCCAACTGATCAAGATCTTTTTGTAATCTTAGATAATCTTCTTCACTGTCCACAAAACCATCAATTTTGATGTTACCTGCAAACTTACTAACCATTCTTTGTATATTCTCATCTAAATCATATATATATATATATATATATATATACATCAAGTACATTATGAGCAAGAGAGCAACCAGAGAGGGAGGAGGGATTCTTAAGGATCAAAGAGGTCATCTTTGTGTTGAACCTCAGGAGATTGGAGAGATATAAAATAATATTTCACATCAGCTTTTTTCTGTGGAGGCTGGAGAACTCAGGGAAATAATTATTGATGTTTTGAAAACAGTTTGCATTACAGAAGGGGAAGTGCTAGAGGTCTTTGAACAATAAAGGTGGATAATTCTCTGGGACTTGACCTAATGCATCCCAGGATGTTGTGGGAAATTAGGGAGGAATTTGCAGGGCCCCTCGCAGAAACATTTGTATCATCTATAACCACAGGTGAGGTGCCGGATAATTGGAGAGAGCTAAAGTTGTAACTTTGTTTAAGGAGGGATGTAAGGAGAAGCCTGGGAACTTTCGACCTGGAGTCTATCTTTGGCGGTGGGTAAGCTATTGGAGGTGATTCTGAAAGATAGGATCTAAATGCATTTGGAGAGGCAAGGAATGATAAGGGATAGTCAGCATGATTTTGTGAAAGGAATATTATGTCTCAAAACTTGATTGAGTTTTTTGACTAAGTAACCAGGAAGATTAATGAGGGCAGAAATGGTATTTGTTGTTATTTGGACTTCAGTAAAGCCTTTGACAATGTTTCACACAGTGGATTAATTGGTAAATTAGATCGCGTGGGATTCAGGGTGAGCTTGAAAATTGGACACAATATTAGCTTAACAGCAGGAAACAGAGAGCGGCTTTGGAGGGTTGTTTCTCAGACTGAAGGCCTGATACCAACATTGTTCCATAGTGATCAGTGCTGGGTCCACTTTCATTTATCATTAATACAAGATTTAGATGAGTGTATACAAGACATTGTTAGTAAGTTTGTATGGAAGTGCATCAACACAGTTGAGAACCCCAAGCACATGAGTGTAAAATCTTATGCATTGCATTTTACAATATGATTTTAGTTTAAGGTTGAAATCTATGTCCTTAAACATCTGCACTATTCTTGATGCATTGATGCATGTTCATGTCGGAATGTGTTTGTATTCTGTTCCATTCTGTATCAATGTAAACGAGGCACTCCATTGGAATTTGTCACAGTTTTATCAATAACATGGGAAATACAATGTGATGGATTTCAATAATTGTGTTTATGTTGCTCTTGAGTGGCAGATTTTAAAAGAAGTCCTCCATAGACATGGCTGCCATTTTAAGGATTTCAGCTGCTTTGTACTGACAGATGGATGCTGATCATATAACCATTCTAGTGCTGTGGGAAGAATTGTATCCCTCAGGACTTTCCAGATGTCACATCAATTTTGTAGAATAGTTTAATGTTTTGGTTTGAGGAAATTTGTATTTTAATAAGCAAATACTTTATGACCTGTGTGAGGGGATGAAAGAGAATTTTCAATGATGTAGTTCAATGAATTATGCACTGCTATTCATATTAGTGAAGGTATTATCTTTCCCCACCGATATTTAGTAGTTATCTGAATTGTGTGAAGTGCAGGAAACATTATTTGGCACTTTCTCAATGCTTTTTCTGATGGCAGTCAGTCACGTTGATGCTCTGCTTATATGACAGAACTTACCATTCTGTTCTCCTTGACAATGTGGCTGCTGTTATATTTCCAAGACCAAATCACTAACCAGCTTTGTCATATTCAAGATTAGAGTGGTGCTGGAAAAGCACAGCAGGTCGGGCAGCATCCAAGGAACAGGAAAATCGATATTTCAGGCAGGTTCCTGATGAAAGGCTCCTGCCTGAAAAGTTGATTTTCCTGTTCTTCAGATGCTGCCCGACCTGCTGTGCTTTTCCAGCATCACTCTAATCTTGACTCTAATCTCCAGCATCTGCAGTCCTCACTTTTGCCTGAATCATATCAGAGTTTCTTACGAAATGCCTAGATGGAGGTGAGTACCAAAGCTAAGATTCAATGTATTGTGAAATATGGAGAGGGACATGAATAGTCCTTCTATGTTTCACAAAGAACAATTCTGTTGCTTTTATGCCTGAAGATTACAACCAAGTCTCATCCTACATCCATTCTCTATTCGCCATTCCTACTATGTTTTTTTCCCTTCGTGGATGTTTCACTGGTGTTGAATTGCCCTAAGAACTGTATCTAAGAACATATCCAGACTCAGGATGGCAACGCTGGCACAATAGGTAATGTTCAGGGTGAGCTCATCCATTCCAGGATGGCCACATTCTTTTTCACCCTCTCCTTTTCTTCATTTCTTTCTCTTTTCTTTTTCTTCATCTTCCTACTGTTGTGGGGAGGCCAGAGTGGTGTCCATATGCATGGACCTTTGGAATGGCAGCAGGGCAGTGGCTATAACAATGGTAGAGTGGGGACATCAAAGTCAAACAAGAGAAGGCAGCTACTGGTTTCTATGCTTAACTGCCTCTGGGAAATGTGTATACATGAAATGAGACCTACCCCAATTCCTGGCCAGAAAAATAGTAGGATCAGTGCCTGGGAGCAGGACTTCCAATTTTGAACTGGTTCACCATTCTTATAATGGCAGTGAGGAAGAGAATAAAGCTAGTGCCCCAATGTCACAATAAGTGCACACATTGCTGTCTGTGATGTCAGGGATTTCATTATGACAGGGCAGGATGAAAGGGCCAAATGGCCTACTCCTGTTCCGAGGTCCGATGTTTATTGGTCTAAGTTTCTAATGATTACCACCACTGGAACGATGTCCAAATCACATCCAATGATCACCCTTCCCCTCTCTGATGCACAATTGGTCAATAACTAATCATGCTAAAAATTATTGTCTTTGATAAATCCCTGTGTGTCCAGAATCCATCATAACGTTGCTCTTGATCTGAACAGATCTGAAAGAGTCATATAGATTCAAAACAGGAACATTGGTTCTCTTTCCACAGGTACTGACAGGCCTGCTGATTTTCTCCAGCATTTTCTGTGTTTGTTTCAGATTTTTTGAAATCTCACTGGCTTTGCATTAGCCAGCTTCTGCCCACTAGATGCCAAACTTTGCAATAATATGAAAATGAGATAAACTGATTAACATAAGTGCATTTGAAGACTTTTCTTTGTGACTGTATTTCAAAGAATCTGTTCCAAACACACCTTGGAGATACTATCAGTGCCCATGGGTGGAATTATTCCAAGCTCTGAATGGTACGGGTTATGGACAGATGAGTGGTAGCATTGGGCAAGATATTCACCTCATTGTCAGGATTGCTAAAGCAGCAAGATTCTCAACAGGGAGCAATAACTTTCCAAATGATGTTCATTGCTGCTTGTTAAACATCTTGAAAATAGTCCAACCTGGCACAGGCTGAGATCTTACCAAACTAGCCATACAACTAGCTATTGGGATAACTTGAATGGAAAGCAGAGCAGGGTCTTGGCAGAGTCACCATTGACCACAGAAAAATGGAAAAGCAGGGCAACATTCATAGGCACCAGCTGCATGTGCCCTTCCACCACGGACATTGACACTTCAGAAGATATAACCACCATCCTGTCATCCTTTGATGTACTGGCCCTATGCCCTGCAGGGACAGGTTCAAAGAGAAGTCGAGAAGGGCATTCCAGCAAGAAGTAGAGCATAAGATATATATATATACATCGGGCCAGATGTAGGCCATACAATCCATCAAGTCTGCTTCACGGTTGATTGAAGAATCCTCAATTCCATTTTCCTCCCTTTTCCCCACAATGCTTAATTATCTTACGGATTAAAAATTTGTTTGTCTCAGTATTAAGTATACTTAATGACCCAGCCTCAACAACCCTCAGTATGGCTGCATTGGGTACAGGTATTACAGAGGGAAAGAATCTCATCCTGTGGCTTACATCAGGCTCTTTACCAGGGCTACTACCTTGCTTTGTCAGTGTGCAATCATTTACTGCTTGCCAGACTGCCCATAGCATGCATTCCTTACCCTTCCCTGCCACGCCTTGCCTTGCATTGATAACTGGCACTGGCAGACAACCAGGCAGGTGGTGTGCAGTGGAGCAGTCCTAAATACATCTTATATCACTCTAGAGCCTGCACCCCATGGCCTCCATATTTGCACCAAACACACAGCATCTGCAGCAAGCAGTGGAACATGTCTGAAAGTCTTGGGGGAGACACCAACAATGAAGTTCATGGAGGGGGTGGGTGGAGCCCATGCTTTAAGGACAACTTCCCACAACAGTTCCAGGATTCAGCCACAATCTGGTATCTGCTTGGGATGACAATGCTCAGGACCACTGTTACTCCATGCTATAGGGAGTGGATCAGGGTCTCCAAAATCAAGTTTCAGGGACGCAAGGTGGCACTAGCAAGCAAGAAGTTGGTTTGAAGTGTGCCTACTTCAATGCCAGGAGCATCCGCAATAAGGTGAGTGAACTTGCAGCATGGGTTGGTATCTGGGACTTTGATGTTGTGGCCATTTTGGAGACATGGATAGAGGTGGGACAGGAATGGTTGTTGCAGGCTTCAGGATTTAAATGTTTCAGTAAGAACAGAGAAGATGGTAAAAGAGGGGGGAGTGTGGCATTATTGGTCAAGGACAGTATTACAGTTGCAGAAAGGATGTTTGGGGACTCGTCAACTGAGGTAGTATGGGCTGAGGTTAGAAACAGGAAAGGAGAGGTCACCCTGTAGGGCGTTTTCTATAGACACCCGAATAGTTGCAGAGCTGTAGAGGAAAGGATAACAAAGATGATTCTCCATAGGAGTGAGAGAGACAGGATAGTTGTCATGGTGGACTTCAACTTTCCAAATATTGACTGGGAACACTATAGTACGAGTACTATAGATGGGTCAGTTTTTGTTCAGTGTGTGCAGGAGGACTTCCTGACACAGTATGTAGACAGGCCAACAAGGGGCGAAGCCACATTAGATTTGGTACTGGGTAATTAGCCCAGCCAGGTGTTAGATTTGGAAGTAGGTGAGCATTTTGGTGATAGCGATCACAATTCTGTTATGTTTACTTTAGTGATAGAAAGGGGTAGGTGTAAACCATTGGGTAAGAGTTACAGCTGGGAGAAAGGCAATTATGATGTGATTAGGCAAGATTTAGGAAGCATAGGATGGGAAAAGAAACTGCAGGGAATGGGCACATTAGAAATGTGGAGCTTATTCAAAGAAAAGCTCCTGTGTGTCCTAGATAAGTATGTACCTGTCAGGCAGGGAGGAAGCTGTAGAGCGTGGGAGTCGTGGTTTATGAAGGAATTGGAATCTCTGGTCAAGAGGAAGAAGAAGGCTTATGTTAGGATGAGATGTGAATGCTCAGTTAGGGTGCTTGAGGGTTACAAGGTAGCCAGGAAAGACCTAAAGAGAGAGCTCAGAAGAGCCAGGAGGAGACATGAGAAGTTGTTGGCGGATAGGATCAGGGTAAACCCTAAGGCTTTCTATAGGTATTTAAGGAATAAAAGAATGATGAGAGTAAGATTAGGGCCAATCGATGATAGTAGTGGGAAGTTGTGTGTGGAGTCAGAGGAGATAGGGGAAGCACTTAATGAATATTTTTCTACAGTATTCACTCTTGAAAATGACAATGCTGTAGGGGAGAATACTGTGATACAGGCTACTGGATTAGGTGTGATTGAGGTTCACAAGGAAGAGGTATTAGAAATCTTGCAAAGAGTGAAAGTAGATAAGTCCCCTGGGCCAGATGGGATTTATCCTAGAATCTTCTGGGAAGCCAGGGAAGAGATTGCCGAGCCTTTGGCATTGATCTTTAAATCGTCATTGTCTACAGAAATAGTGCCGGAAGACTGGAGGATAGCAAATGTGGTTCCCCTGTTCAAGAAGGGGAGTAGAGACAATCCTGGTAATTATAGACCAGTGAGCCTTACTTCAGTTGTTGGTAAAGTGTTGGAAAAGGTGATAAGAGATAGGATTTATAATCATCTAGAAAATAATAATTTGATTAGGGATAATCAGCACGGTTTTGTGAAGGGTAGGTCGTGCCTCACAAACCTTATTGAGTTCTTTGAGAAGGTGACCAAACAGGTAGATGAGCATAAACCAGTTGACGTGGTGTATATGGATTTCAGCAAGGCGTTTGATAAGGTTCCCCACAGTAGGTTATTGTACAAAATGCGAAAGAATGTGATTGTGGGAGATATAGCAGTTTGGATCAGTAATTGGCTTGCTGATGGTGGTTGATGGTGGTTGATGGAAAATGTTCATCCTGGAGTCCAGTTACCAGTGGTGTACCGCAAGGGTCGGTGTTGGGTCCACTGCTGTTCGTCATTTTTATAAATGACTTGGATGATGGCGTAGAAGGGTGGGTTAGTAAATTGCAGACGACACTAAGGTCGGTGGAGTTGTGGATAGTGATGAAGGATGTTGTACGTTACAGAGAGACATAGATAAGCTGCAGAACTGGGCTGAGTGGTGGCAAATGGAGTTTAATGCGGAAAAGTGTGAGGTGATTCACTTTGGTCAGAGTAACTGGAATGCAAAGTATTGGCTAATGGTAAGATTCTTGGTAGTGTAGATGAGCAGAGAAATCTCGGTGTCCAGGTACACAGATCCTTGAAAGTTGCCACCCAGGTTAACAGGGTTGTTAAGAAGGCATACAGTGTTTTAGTTTTTATTAATAGCGGGATCGAGTTCCGGAATCATGAGGTTATGCTATAGCTGTACAAAACTCTGGTGCGGCTGCACTTGGAGTATTGTGTACAGTTCTGGTCACCGCATTATAAGAAGGATGTGGAAGCTTTGGAAAGTGTGCAGAGGAGATTTACTAGGATGTTGCCTGGTATGGAGGGAAGGTCTTACGAGGAAAGGCTGAGGGACTTGAGACTGTTTTTGTTAGAGAAAAGAAGGTTGAGAGATGACTTAATAGAGACATATAAGTTAATCAGAGGGTTAGATAGGGTGGACAGGGAGAGCCTTTTTCCAAATATGGTGATGGCGAGCACGAGGGGGCATAGCTTTAAATTGAGGGGTGATAGATATAGGACAGATGTCAGAAGTAGTTTCTTTGCTCAGAGAGTAGTAAGGGTATGGAATGCTTTGCCTGCAACGGTAGTAGATTTGCCAACTTTAAATACATTTAAGTTGTCATTGGGCAAGCATATGGACATACATGGAATAGTGTAGGTTAGATGGGCTTCAGATTGGTATGACAGGT